>NC_056729.1:747223109-747383109 GCF_019279795.1 Protopterus annectens
AAGTTGCTGTATGCAGATGATGCAGCATTACAAGCAGATTCTGAGCAAGAACTTCAGCAAAGGATAGGGGAATGGAATGAAAAACTGGAGGCACATGGATGAAACAAAGCACAAACAAGACAGTGATGGCAGTAAAGTGAGGAAACTGGAAGAAGGTGAGACTTGAGACAGTGGAACAGGTTAATAGCTTCAATTATCTGGGAGGGGTGGCTGAGGAGAAGGGAAGTCTGAATGAAGAGGTCAAAGCTATAATTAGAGGAGCTGCAGTAAAATGGCATAGATTCTTGGGTGTAGTTATGACAGAAGAATACCAAAGAAGCTGAAAAGTAAGGTGTACAAAACAGTGGTGCAACCAGTACTACTGTATGGTACACAAACCTAGGCAGTAAAGGCAGAGCACAGATGAGGAAGCTAGAGATGATGGAAAATGAAGTGCCTGAGAAGGGTGGTAGGATGTACACTGTAGGACAGATGAAGAAATGAGGACATAACAGCAGAAGCCAAAGTAGCTCCAAATGCAGAAAAGATCAAAGAGAACAGATTACAGTGATTTGGACACATGCAGAAAAGCAGAAGACAGTTTGGTGAAGATGATTTGGAACAGGCAGGAAGAAGGTAAGAGGAAATGAGGACTTCCATCAAAGAGGTGGACGAATTGTGTGAGAAGATCTGCAATAGTCAGGCATGAGTGCTGAAGAAGGCAGAAGCTTGGTATTGAATTGAAAGAGATGGCAACAGTTGACATAATACCCCGACCCCATGTAGAAAAATGGGGGGAAAAGGGGGGTTGATGACGATGGGAGTACTTGTATAAATGTGCATCTTTGAGAAGATATCTGAAGTTGTCTCATATCTATGACAACTTCACATGATCTCAATAACACTAAAATAAATTCACTAATTTTTCTTGTTCACTTTGACAGTTTCATGGAAGACAGAGTCTGTCCTGGCAAACAATAGGTATAAGACAGAGAACAATTTATGTCACTCCAGTCCACTGCAGGATACACATATATACTACACACACATCCTGAGATCACCAATTCAGCTGCTAGCACATCTTTGGAAAGTAGGAGGACTCTAAAGACTCTTGTGAACACCTGGTCTATATGGACATAAGGAAGCCAATGCATACTCTGTGTAGAAGGCACGCCTTGCCCCCCAGCCAGAACTTGTACCAGAAAACAAGCTCTGTGAGTAAATATCACTCTGCTGCCTCTGCAAACAAATTAGTACAAGGAAATGCTAAACTGGATGCCCTGCTGAAGAAGGCTGTAGTTCAAGAATGCAAATCAAAGCTATAGAACTCTTTAAAATGATGGTAGGTGACCAATTACCTGTGGCATAAATGCCAGGTGTAGATGGTGTTAAACTCTATACAACACCTTAAACAGCATTTTCAGTAAAGCTGCAGCAAAGGTGTGAAATATGACATGCTGTACAGAGAGAAAATGTGTAATGTGACAAGATGTGTAAAAAAATGTGAAATGTGACAAGCTGCACAGGAAACAATTCTCTGCAGCATGGGCATGTGCACAGACAGACAGACGCACACACACACTCCTTTATTTAAGGTTAAAACTTTCTAGTTTTCCATGTGACTCTGCTTTTGGAGACATTATTTGGATATAAACATTTGCCCAAAGGGAAGCAAATTACCACATGGGTGGGGGTGTGGGGGGTATATGCCTATGAAACAGATTAGAATAAAATACTTTTCTTTGAAAATCATCTCAGCAGTTAATTCATCCAGCCTGTGCTTTCCTCTTGGAGTGTTTGGTGAGCTTTTAACTAGCCTAGATAAGCTTATGCTATAACGTTTAATGTTCATGTTTTGCATGTCATAAATGGTCAGTTACACAGATTACATTTATCATCAGTTAGACATATTAGCAGAACTAGCTAGCTGCTAGAGAGTGCAATTCAATTCCTAGTGTGGCTTGTCAAGTCTGTTTATTTTACATTTCTCTTTGTAAAAGTACATTTATTTGTACATTTCCTTTCAAACTGCATTACCTAATTTATTTAACTAAAGCATTTCATGATTCTTGTCTCTAACTACTAATTGTTGTATACAAGGGTAGCTGCAAAAACTGGTGTATTACAACTTCTGGTATCCACCTTTACAAGGGAGAGACTGATCATCTACAGCTACCATAAGATAAGCCATAAATGTACCACTGGCTCATGTTAAGACTGTACAGTAATTGTGGCCTTTGTCTGTCAGATTGCCCTACTCGGCAGTAGCAAAGTACTGTAAAAAGAGAAAGTGACAACAGCAAAACTGAAAACAAAAAGTATTTTAGCTCCTCCTAGAAAACCGTGTGTGAATGCAAATTCATTTTAGTTAAAATTCAGTTACTGTTGGCACGTTAGCACTGAAATGAGCCGATAGTGATATAACTCTGCACTTTTTCAGCTATGTAATGTGAAGCTCGTTTTTGTGTGGCCAAAGCTGGTCATATCCCAAGGCAGAAATCTTCATCTGCCATATGTCCTTAAGACTGAGCACCTCATATATAAATACATTTTTGCTATGTAATAGTATAGTGTGCAGAGCCAGCCCTGACAGGTAAATTCTTGGCAGTGGTGGGATGTTGTAAACTAGACTTGTATAACCTGCAAACAGTTTTGTCACCAAAATATGCACATAAATACACATAGCATAGCAGTTACTGTAACCTTTAGACACAGCGGCCAGGAAATGGGCAAAATAAGTTTTGAAAAGTATGGCAAAATGTCAGAGTAAGAACAAGTTAAAGGGTGTAAATCAAAGGGTTTCCCATAAGCTGGTCTGACTAAGGATAATAACTCCCTTGTATACAGTTACACACTGGTGTACTCAAGTCTTGAGAAAGCCTGGCAGGGACTGTTGGTATGTAGCAAAATGATAACTCAAAATAGCCAGAAATTATCTCAAATGTGGATAGAACAAAGAAAATTGGACTGGGAGATAGACAGGAGGTGTCTCAGAGTAAATGAGAGTATTGAATGGCTGGATATGCATGGAAGAAAGAGCAGAGAAAGGCTAAAGATGCTGTTGAGGAAAGAAGCATCAGCATGAAATGGCCATGGCACAGTAGAGGGAGAAGGAGCAAGAACAGAGTAAGAAGCAGAATGAGCTTGTAGGATAGGCTCAATCTTAGCCAGATGCATGCGAGTTGCAAGGGTAAGAAATCTAATCCTGGATGCCAAGTCAGAGCTGAACTGCTTCCTCATTAAAAGAGAGATGACTTTTTTCTTTATGATTTTTCCCCACTGCCCGCTGACCAACAAGCCAGTTCCCTCCAACAGGCAGGACTCAATTTCCCCACACTGGGGATTCCAACCAATGCTGCAGTGAAAGCTGCACATAACAGAAAATCATATAGTTAGCCAAGAGGCTGCTTTGTGCCCTAGCTGCTCCGTCATCCTGGAAACAAGGCCATTTCTAATGGCCTAACCCCACCAATAGTCAGGGAAAAATGCTATTTATATCACCATGGAGGCCCCAATACTCTTTCCATGCAACTGAATGCTTCTAAACATATGTGATGAAGGCCATCACCATGTGATAGCTTGTTGAGCCTTACACCTACCACAGGCCAAAGGTTTGTGTTACTTACCCTCTTCCGAGAAACTGTGGCAGTGCACACCTAACTCTGTCCCACTTCACCCCAGGATGGACCCACCGTTCTTCCCTGCCAGCTCAAATGTCTGAGTCAATAATGAAACCAGAGTCACCAAGGCCATAGTCACACCTTTATTACTGTATGCCAGTAGAGCTGACCAGACAAGAATTACTTTGAAAGGTTTATCTGGTATTTAAATGTGCGAGCAATAATCGGCAAATAAACAGGGGGCAATGGGTGAGGTTATAACCTCTAACCAATGTAATAATAACTGCATTATACCAAAGTTCAAAACTGCTTGGGAGAATGTTTTAAGATATTCTCTAAGAGTTACAAACAATTTCAGAGATTATTGGAGAAAAGCAGGGGATAGTGTCAGCTTACTTTAATAGTTAAAAAAAAAAAAACACATAAAACTGAGTCAACGTGAAGTGGCAGTCATAAATCCCAAACACAGAAAACTCATCCAGTGATAACATTATTTATTGTAAGAGCTTTCGCAGTACAACTACTGCTTCTTCAGACCACTAACTTTAATAGTTGCGTGAGGAAATGTCAAATTCTACTTTTGAAAAGCTATGAGTCCTTATGAGAAGAAAACAAGCACTCAGTAGTTTGCCAGAGGATATGAGACTCTACTTGATTACAGAATGTAAGAATGTTGAGGAAACAGGCAGAAAGGGGAACCCTTATCTAGCAGCAGAGTACAACTACACAAAAGATATTTATTTTAGTGCTACACATAGACATTAAGGATGTTCGCAGGACAGTTTAGACCATTACATCAGGTTCCTCAGGCAAAGGGGAAACCACTGTTTTTAGAATATGACAAGATTGTGGGATCAGATATTTCCTGCGTGGCATGTGTGGGACAAATGTCCACAGCAACAGGTTGGAGAACAAAAGCTCAATGAGAATGCTAGCAGATGTAGCACCCCTGTAGTTCCAATATGCTACAAGTGTCTGTACCCTCTTCTGCTGAAATGCAAAGAAATCATTGCTAAAAGGGATACAACATCAGACATGACTGTTGCTAAGCTTGTAGTTATTAAAAAGAAGCAAGAAGTGCCTGGCATTCCAGTCCACTCCAGTTAGGATCACAGAAGGGTCACCTTTTCCACAGTCATTAGCCAGAGTTTACTTTAGCAAGGAAAGAAAGGAAGGAAATGCACAAATAACAGTATCTGATTACATTCTTGTAGATTTCTTAATAGGAAACGATTGGATAGCTTTAATTATGTGTAGCCAGGCATGAAGATGGCTCACAGCAAGAGGTTCTCCGAGTTGATCCTTTGCTGGGATGCCTTTTGTGCGGAGTCTGCATGTCCTCCCTGTGGTCGCGTAGGTTTCCTCCGGGTACTCCAGTTTCCTCCCACATCCCAAAGACATGCCATAGGTGGATTGGACACTCTAAATTGGCCCTAGGTGTGAGTGAGTGTGTGCGTGAGTGAGTGCGTGTATGTGTGCCTTCTGTGGAAGGTTGGGTGCCGGGCTGGCAACTCAACACCGTAAAACTCCACTGCCAATCATGAGTGAATAGGTGATCCGCTGTGGCGACCACTAACCATGAAAAGCCGAAAGAAGAAGAAGAAACCAGGCATGAAGATGGGAATGCATGGGGAAGGCAGCTTGGGGGAGAGAGAAATCTCTGCCCACACAATCTAGAGAGGCTGGTGAAGGAGCTGGGTAGTAGCAGAAAAAAAAAAACAAAGTCTGAGACACAGCTGTCAGAAAGTACTGACCTTCTTTGGGAAGGGGCTACTTCAAAGGAAGAGGCAGACACTAACAACATGTCTAAATCTGAGCCATAGCTGTCAAAAAATACTATACTTACTTTTTAAGGGGAAGCACAGTGGATTGCATGGAAAAAGTTGAGAGAGGCAAAGCTTTTGGATCCCATCTTATGGGACTTGAGGGAGGTAGCTAAGAAGGCTCCTAATTCACAAGGGCTGGAGGAGTCCATATACACTGGGACAATGGGTTATTGTACAGAACGTGGACTATTGAAGGGGGGTAGATATACAAGTGGTACAGCAGCTGCTAGTCCCAAGGACCAACCAGCATGCACTATGGTCACAGATAATGATGTTCTCTTTTCAGTCCATATGTGCATAAAGCACACAAAAAAGCAGGATTACGCAAATATTCTGTTGGAGAGCAATGTTAAAGATGTGTGAGGGCAGAGCAAGACAAGTGAGCAGTGCCAGAATGTTGTCAAGGCAGGAGACAAAGCCAAGGCTACTTTGGTCATCTTTGCCTGCCACTGATGAACTTTTCAGGAAAGGGAAGCCACGTAGCCTCTTAGTACTCCAAGCACCACAGGTAACATGCAAATCCTGGGGAGTATTAGACTACTCTATTTGGTACTCTGAGGTGGTGGTCCTGCCATTTACTGAGGCAGAAAAGTTAGTAAATGCTCCATTACGTATCTTCAGCAGGGTGGAATTTCTAAAGGAAACACTGAACAGAGTTGTCAATTTCATATTAGAATTTTTAACTTATCTGTGGAAGTATTACGGTTTCTAAAGACTACCCACTACCATCCACAAAAAAAGTGATCTGGTATAGACTTAATCCTACTCATGACCATAATGACAGCATTTATATTCCAGTTTAAACAGGAGTGGGACAAACGTGTCTGATCTCCTCTTCGCATACAGAGGGCTGCCCAAAAAAATCCACTTTTTTTCACAGTTCAAGCAATTTTTTAGTCACAGGGTGAGTGACCCCTATGATGTAATTAGTGTTTAGTGCGAGAGTTAATGTGTATCCCTCAAGATGCTTGTTGTGGACTACATCCTAAATTTCAGGACCAGTCTTATGGAGCTCAAGGAGTTGTCACTGCAGCACCTGGAACAAACAAAGCAGAAACAAAAGGCCTGGCATGACTGCACAGCTAGAGGCCAATTAAACACAATTTGACAAAAGGTGATGAAACTTATTCCTGTTTGACAGAATATGCTACAGGCAGTAGGGAAGGATCCTTTCACTACTGTAATAAAGGTAAGCAAATTTAATTTTATCATACAGTTTCTGGGCAGGATGTGAAAACAAAGTCTATCATGCTAACAATGGTGAAGCCCTCTCATAACAGAAAGACACTAGCACTAAGTATCTGCACTGGATTACAGAAGGAATCTGACAGTGATTTTGTGGTACACATGCTCAGTGATACTAGGCCTAACACCTCAGTAGATGAAGTAGTACTTTCGTAGCAGCCAACTCCTAACCAGGTTTAGGAAAGCAGCGTTCTATAACTTTGAGTACACATTTAATATTAAGCCAGGCTGTTCCCAAATGAAGTACCATGTGAACACAGGAGTTTCTTATTGTTTTAGAGAATTAAATAAACCATGTGAGAGGAACTGCAGGATATGCTATAGAATAGATGGTGGCAGTTCAGGACTCCGGATATCCCTGAGCCTTAACAATAGGACTGCTGCCAAAGAAAGATAAGAACACCACATTCTATGCAAAGGAAGCTAAATAGTCACACAGAACATAGATGCTTACCCATGTTAGGACAAATGAAGCCTTAGAACAGTTAATGGGGCCAAATGTATGAGGCCTAATGACCTGACTAAGGGTTACTTGCTTGTATACTTGCCACCTGTGGCAAAGGAGAGAGAACAGCTTTTATTCCACATTTTGGGTTGTATGAGACAACTATATATATATATATATATATATATATATATATATATATATATATTCTATAGAAACAAAAATATCTTACCAAAATAGCAAAACTAACTCTTTCAAATGCCTACCTCTTACCCACTTTACTTTATAACTCCCAAATTCTCACCAGCCTCAACATTGGACTACTAAACAAGTTAGAGACAACTTATAACAGGATTGCCAGATTTGCTGCCCAAAATTCTTACAAGTCCCGTCACTCTCTCTCACTAAAAGAACTAAATTGGCTAAAATTACCTAACCTGCTTGGGCATAATCAGTTTCAGATTATTCATTCCACTGTCTACAAACCCTCTTTCTGCCCAACTATCTCATCTCTAATCTCTCATTACCTACCCACTAGATTACTCTGCAGTTCTGAACAAGGCCTACTAAAAATCTACAAACCAAGGACCAAAATGGGTCACCTAGTCTATAGCTTTAATCCTTCCAAGGCCTGGAATAGTCTACCACTAGATATAAGATTCCTTGTACATCCCAATCAATTCAAAACCACTACAAAAAATACCTTCATGAAAAATGGACTTGCCAATGTAATTATCCCCCGTAAACACTTCCCTATAACCTTCTACTTCTCTTCTATCTTCCTTCCCTTCAATAAACAAACTTACTACTTTATCTTCTCCTCTTGGTACATTACTGTACAAATATAACTAGTAAAATATTTCAGCTATGAAAATATTTCATCTATGTAACTACTGCACTATTACGTATATAATATGTAATTATGAATGTATCCCTCTGATGAATGTATTTCTATGTATTTCACTTGCCACAATTTAATGTATGACACTATAATGCAATAATGTGTGGTACTGATGAATGTAATGTGTGGCACTGTAATGCAGTAATCTGTGGTACTGATGAATGTATTTCTATATGTATTCAAAATGTAAATTTTCTATTTTCTGTTGGAGCTTTTCTCCTCGGGACTCCGCTGAAAATGGGCATTTGTAGCCCAGTCAGACAAACCCAGTCAACAAACATAAAATAAATAAATGACAAATTGTACAAAACAAATAACCTTTGCTCTACAGAAAAAACAAACAAATTGAATTGCTTTTCACTCTCTAATTTATTCACACGCACAAACACAAAAACACACACTGAGTGGAACTTCCTGCCCAAAAGCAATAACTACCTTATTTGGGTAAATAACTTTCTCATTATCTATGTAATTCTGTGTTGGAGAAAGTTACTAAATTTTACATTTTGGACTAAGGGAAGTAAAGGGTCAGGACTTTGTTACTAATGTAATTAATACAAAAAAGGGGGAAGTTGTGCTAAATGAATACAATACTGACTCATTCTATGACATCCTCCTACAGCTTCTTCAACTAGACTCTTTCTATAATTTGCTCAAGAGTTATTCCAGTCAGACTCTGCTTTCCTTTTTGACTGTTTATGGTCTTTTAACTAGCTTGGGTGAGTTCAAGACTAAAAATGCTTCCTGTTTTATGTTCTAAAAGACAAATTTGGACGTCAAGCCCTTCAGAGCTTTTTTGCCGAGAAAAACAGGGAGGCTGAGCCCTGAAAGAGCAATGCTCATCATCTCCTTTTGGCTTATCCGTGTTAGTGGTCGCCACAGTGGAACAATGGTCCGCAATAAGATTGACAGTGGAATTTTACAGTGTCAAGTTACCAGCTCGACGCTCAACCTTCCACAGAAGGCACACACATGGACACACACACATCTAGAGCCAATTTAAAAAGTGTCCAATCCACCTACAGCATGTCTTTCGGATGTGGGAGGAAACCGGAGCACCCGGAGGAAGCTCACGTGACCACAGGGAGGACATGCAGACTCCGCAGAGAAGGTACCCTAGCCAAGAATCAAACCAGAGAACCTCTTGCTGTGAGGAAGCAATGCTAACTGCTGCACCACTGCGGCTGGAGAATAAAAAGTAAAATGTCCAAACCCGGACATAAAAAACAGACCAAAAAGCAAGGGGGATGGAGGGAGCAGTTACTGCAGCAGTGATTATTCGAACATCTACTGTTATGGAAAAGTTTACTTATGCAACTGCACTATACTCATCATACTGATCATGGCTGCAGTAACCTTAGCTATATGGGCAGTTACCCTTGCTTACTACATTTGGGAGGTGGAAGGACAACAGTCCAGAAGCCCCTGGAGAATGGTCCTAGCAAAGCCTGATCTGGACCTAAAGAAGGAATCAAGCTTGTAGTGATTTGTAAAAGTATGAACAGGGGACCAAGTAGCAGCTTACAGAATATTGCTAGAAACAAACTCTTCCCAAAAAGCCATAGATGAAGCCAAGGCCCCAGTAAAGTGGGCCTTAACCCTGCCTGGAATAATTTTGTTATGGTGAGTACAGCAAGAAGTAATAGCCTTAAGACAGCCATTTGGCTAACAGGTTGGCTATTACCTTTGGTTGATTATGGGTGGTGCCATCCACAACCAGTTCAGCACATAGCTGGGTATTCCCTTTCAGATTTTGGCTGTAAATAAAGAATTTCTTGCAATGATCCTTTGCTATGGAAGCTATTTTTGCTTTGGAACTGGCTTTGGAGGACTTCACAAGATCTATAATTTGTTTATTTAAGCTAGAGAGGGATTTCTTCCTCTGCTGAGCCATTTCCCTTTGTTCTTGGACATCAGTTTATTTCTCTTGTTGTATAACCTATTTATACTAGAGGTCCACCAGGGTGGCTTGTTTTATTGACAAGACCTGGTTTTAATCCGGTCAGGTACAGCTGATTCTATACAACTGCTTAAGTGGTTATATAGAGCACTGGTGTACACTTCTGCACAGCAGTCTGTGCTATCTGCGTTAGAGAGGGATATGCAACTTCTTATACCATCACTTAGTAGGAGGCAATTTGTCTTTGAAAAATTCTTAGGTGTTTCTGAGCTTGATGGAGTATCTGGTCTTTTAATTATATTGAATGAGACTGATTTATGGTCCGATCTTAGCATGGAGGACATCACATGGAGGGTGGAAGGTGCAATGTTCTCCCATGTTAGTGAGCACTATGTCCAGACATTTGACCCTCTTGTGGCTGTGCTGACTAGCTGTTCCAGAGCATTTGCATTGACAAAGTACATGAACATCTGAGCCAGCATGTTGGTGGGTGTGTATGCTCCCAGTCGATGGTAGGATAATTAAAAATACCCATGAATAAGGTGGGGCTGTATGGCAAAGTGACTCCAGTAAGTCCAGGTATGCATTAATGCTTTTCTTGTTTCAAGGTGGGGGGCCTACAGCTAGCTATGATGTGTTAGGGGGCTTTGCCTATAGTTAATTGGGCATTTAGTAGCTCAAGAATGTCATACTGTTTGACCAGTCTCAAGGTGTACTTATCCTTAATGAAGATGGCTACGCCTCCTCCTTTGGCTCTTTCATACTCAGTTTATGGTCTGAACGTATGGAAGGCATTGTAGCTCTGCACAGCCAGGCTGCTTTCCATGCCTTTGAACCATGTCTCAGTGACTGCACAGATGTCAGCATCTTCCAAAGTGAGGAATGTTTCCAAGGAGTGCAGTTTCTTGATTAGACTCCTAGCATTAAATCATCAGTACCTTGAATTTATCTAGAGAGACTTTTGTTATGGTAGGAAGTTGGTTATTTTGACACTGCCTAAAAAAGCACAATAGGGGGTGGGCTAATGCCTTTGCCAGTATCCAAAAGCCTACAGGAAACGAGTGCAGACCATTTATGGCAAAGCAGTGCGGCCTTTTGATCATGTCTTCCCAGACTGACAGATATTGGATCCCCTTGGACTGATACCAGAAGCTAAGCCAATTGTTAAAGTCAATCATTTTTATGTTTGTATTGTGGCATCATCCTTGGAGAGGGCAGAATGCTGCTGAAGGCTAGGCATATATCCACCTGTAACACAATCTGAGAGCTCAGTCATGTCTCTGTTCATATAGTCCAGTGCAGTACATCTCAAATCATTCATCCCCACATGGACTATGGCGGAGTCATACCCATACTTGTGGTTGAGTGACTTTAGTACTTCAATGACTTGATGGATCCTGGCAACCGACAGGCAGCTAACCATAGCCCGCTCCTTATCCAGCCTGGTGAGGGAAACATCCATGTGTCTCACAATGGAGTTAGCTATGACCAGTACATTAGATTTTGTGGTGTTATGCCCTTATGGGCTTATTTGTTGAGATACTGGTGTGTGTGTGTGTGTGTGTGTGTGTGTGTGTGTGTGTGTGTGTGTGTGTGTGGGTGTGTTTTATTATGTCTTGTGGCTGCCTTTTACACTGTTGTGTGTGTAAGTGGTTTCTGTTTGGGAGGCCTCTGATCTTTTGGAAAGTTACTAGTGAGTACCTCGACATATGCAGGTGTGTGTGTCATGTATTTATTTAGTGTGGGAAATGTGTGTGTTCTGACTACCTGTTTGTCATTTGATTTGTCCTTATGTGAGAGTCTTGCCTCCAATTTCATAGTGTAACTACATCTCTCACATAAAGTAACTGTTTCAGGTGTAAGTGGTTGTCAGTATACATGAGATAATTGCTACAGTGCCTCAGGATGCCCATGTCTATCAGGCTGGCCGGAGAGATGATGCAAAACTGTCCGCCCATGATAGCAGGCTCTTACTGTATGCTTTATAAGGGAAGGGAATGGCTTAATTTGACAGGACAGTGCTGATAGCACTAAGACTACAAGAGGGGCCTATACTTTGTGTAGGCTAAGGTTGATCAATAAGGCAATGCTGTTCAGTGTGCAACTGACTTGCTCCTAGATCAGCAAGAAAGCTTGGAAGGGTTTTACTGACAGCTGTTTAGGGAAAAACTGAGCTTCTAGGCTACTGCGTCTATACAGGGCACTGCTAACCACCATTGTGCAAAGAGCAGTGCCAAGCAAATGCGAGGCTCAAATACAAGCAAAGAGAAACGAGTTTTAACCTAACTACCAATCAGGAAAGCACACAACAAGCCTTCCACCAGCAATCCCCAAATCAAACAAGTTAGATCAGCACACTTGCCACAAGGGTGCAGAAAAACACCTTAATGTAGAATAGGTGGCTTGGAGCCTAGGTATAGCAAGACCACACAAACTACTTACAACAGCCCTACAATTAACAGTTAACTGCACTGTATTACATTGTATTTACTTAAAGCAGCAACAGACAGTACAGTGTTTTTGTTTGAAACTGCTAAAGTACAGTCACAGTATACAAAATAAGTGCAAAACAAAAACACTTGAGCCCTTTTTGTGTGCTTCCCACCTCAGACAGACCAGGTAAACCCCTACTGCCACTAGATGAATAATCACAGTCCTCCTAATGTAAAAAAGTACAGTAAGGGAGTGTCTGGAGTGAAATTATACCACAAACTTAAAAGATATGAAATGCTACCAAAAACAAAGATAGAGATGCAGCAGTGTACTTTAAACAGGTAATAAAAAGTGTGATTATTCAATAAAAAGTACTTCACTTTGTATAAATGAGCCAAGAGCCACTCAACTGTACAGAATTTATAAAGGCACTAAAAATAAGATACACTGATTAACCAAGCCCTCCAGCCAATAAAACTACATGCAGAAATCTCAGGTGTTTTCCCAACCTAAACAGACCAGGCTACTTCCCAGTGCACGAGATGGAAAAGCCACTAACCTCTTGATATAAAAGAAGTACTTGCTAGAGTGTAAAAATGCACTACTTTATCCAACAGAGAGCTAGATAATGAATTCAGAGCACATAAATCAGAACAGACAATGACAGGCAAACTGCACTTTTTCAATATAAGCACAAGGAAAGGCAAACAAATAATTCAAGATATCAGCAGCAGAGTAGAAAGGGAGGAGCTTATTAAGCACAATTTACAATAGGGGTGGCCAGGTTAAAATCAACGGGTTGAAAAAGCAGATCATATGTGCAGTGACAGAGACCAGGTTCAAGGCTCCAAACAGCACCCCTGCATTTTCAGGCTATAATTCATACCACACTTTCGGCCACCTAACCTGGACCAAAACATTAAAGGCGGAGGCGTGTTCATATTCATTAAGGATATCCACACCTCCATGCTAGTTGCTCAACATAATGCATCCGAAATTAACCAAGTGCAACTAATACTGGGGAAGACTGCAATCCAGGTTGTAGCATGTTACAGATCCCCCACCATGCCCCAGGATTCCCACTCTTCATTTCTTAAGATATTGGAAAATATTAAGGTACAACCCAATACCTTAATTATGGGCGATTTCAACTACCCCACCATCAACTGGGAAAACTACTCATGTACAAACTCACTCGCTCAACGTTTTCTGGAATTCATAAATTCCAACACCTTGGATCAGCTTGTCAACACCCCCACCAGGGGCAGCAATATCCTGGACCTGGTCATTACCAATATGGGTAACCGGTGTTCCATGCCAGAGGTCAACTCCTCGCTGGTCAGATCCGACTACAAGCTAATCAACCTAGACATCCATACCCCCCCCCAATTAAGGAAACCACCGTCAAAAAGTACTCCAAAGCCAACTTTGTGCTTCTTAAGACAGAAGTGGCAAACTTCACGACACCCATGCAGACAGAACATAGAGGTATGACTGCTGAATCTTACACAAATGCACTCTATAAGCACATACACGAGTGCATAGATCGTGCCATCCCCAACAGAACCAAGATGCTATCCTCCAAAAAAAGGAAGTTAATCTGGTGGTCCCCTGCCATAAACAAACTTTATAACAGAAGGAAGAAACTGTTGCAAAAAAAGAGTAAAATCCCAAGATTGGAGGAACACCCTGGTCAGCCTCAGCAAGAAGCTGAGATACCTCATAAAATCCTCCAAAGCCAGTTATGAAAATAAAATCGCCACATATTCCAAAGACGACCACAAAGCATTCTACAGCTATGTCAAGAATCTCAATGACAACACTCAGATCTGCTCTGAGCTACAGTACATTGGCACTAAATATAAAGAACCAGCTCATATTGCCAACATCCTAGCAGATAGGTTCAGTGCTAACGTTACCCCCCTCTCACCCTCCAAAGGGCCCATCTTAATACCGGAAGAATGCAAAGCCCCTGTAATAACGGATGAACAAGTAAAGACTGCACTCTCCAAAGCCAAGAACACAGCATCCATGGGACCAGACAACATCCCAGGCTGCATACCGCATGAACTACAGAACGAACTGGCACCTCACTTAAGTACCATGTTCAATCATAGCCTCACCTCAGACTATATGCCTACTGAATGGTGCACGGCACCGGTTAACCCACTCCACAAGGGGGTGTCACCATGGACCCTGGAAACTACCGCGCCATTAGCCTGACGAGCCTGGTCTGCAAGGCCATGGAACATATCATCTTGGAACTTATAAACAAAGACATAGATAACATCCAAACCCTGGACCCCACTCAGTTTGCGTTTGTAAAAGGTAGATCATGTCTATTAAACCTGATTGACTTCTTTGAAGCAGTCACCAGAGCCGTAGATGAGGGCAAGGTAGTGCACACAGCCTATCTTTACCTCACCAAGGCTTTCGATACCATATAAACACACTAAACTGGGCATAAATCCCTATGTCACAAGGTGGGTGGCCAACTGGCTCACTAACAGAACCCACACAGTAAACGTAGCCGACTCCAAGTCCGACTTCAGACCAGTGATGAGTGGAGTACCACAGGGTTCGGTCCTGGATCCTCTACTGTTTGGCATCAACTTCTCTGAAGTGCAGGCCAACACAGAAGGTCTTTGGCTAACAAAGTTCACTGCAAACTGGGAGCCATAATAGAATCACCTAGTGATATAGACATTCTACAAAAGAGCCTCACAGAGACAGATGCTTGGTGTCAAAGTCATGGCCTCAAGCTCAATGCCAAGAAGTGCACTGTCATCCCCTTTGGGAAAAACTCGGTACTCATGAACTACCACATAGGCGGTAGCTCACTAAACACTGAAAGTGTGATAAGAGACCTCGGGACACAGGTGGACAGTAGTCTCTCATTTGATAACCACATTGCCACAGTAGTCAGGAACTCCTTCTACGTGGCACACCTCATCACAAAAGGGTTCTCCTCTAGAAAAAAGGAGGTCATTGTTCCTTTCTACTCATCCCCTATCAGACCCATTATAGAGTACAATGCCTCGTTTGGCATGTATCTCACAAGACACCTACAACTATTGGAAAGGCCATAGAAATACCTCACTAAGAGGATTACCGGCCTCAAACAGGTGCCATATGCAGACTGTCTCAAAAAACTCCAGCTCTACTCCATCGCATATCGTCTACTCAGAGGCTATCTCTGACTAACATACAAAGCTATGTCAAACCCAGAGCTGTTGGACATGCTACACTTAAAGAAATCCCAATCACTTCGAACCACATGCTCCAGTGAACTAAACCTTGTCACCACAAGAAGCAGAACATGCTGGAGGGATAGATTCCTCTCCCAGAGACTTCCCATATTCTGGAAAAAAGTACAGTTGTGTACACTTACCATAAATGTAGATGTTAGAGTGTATTCACTGTTGCAGTCATCACATTTGGGTTATCCCTGCCAGGGTAGCCCTCAGTCAGCCCGAATACCAGTGGCTTAGTATTTCTGAGTCGGTTGCTGTCGCTTTAGGACTGACATCAGGTCGCCAGTAGTATAAAGTAAGGCAGCCAACGCTACTACATCAGTTTTTCTTGCCCCAGGAGCCCCCTAGTGGGAGCCAAGATATGGTGGAAAAACCCCACCAGTAGAAAGTAAATACCAAAAAGTTCCTTGTAATAAGAGAGAGAGAGAGAGAGAGAGAGAGAAAGGGGGATGGAGGGAGGGAAACCAGGACTGCAACAGTGAATACACTCGAACATCTACATTTATGGTAAGTGTACACAACTGTACTATGTTCTTCATGTTTCACTGTTGTAGTCATCGCATTTGGGTTGATTCCCAAAGCTGAGGAAAAGCGTGGAGGCAGTCAAGACGACTGGGGTCTGGCTATGATGCCCTGAAAAACTGCAGTGGCAAAGCCTGCCCTTGGATTTGGGGAAGACAGGCAGGGGGTAATGCTTAAGGTATGAAGAGATGTCCATGTTGCAGCCTCCAGGATGTCCCTGATGGGGACTGCTCTGAGGAAAGCTGTAGAGGTGGAGGTTGCTCTGGCAGAGTGAGTTCTGACCCCTTTAAGGGAGGTTTCCCGTGTTGCTTGTAGCAGAAATGTATGCAGTGTGCTATCCATTTGGAAATGGTTTGTTTGGATATGGCTTTGCCCTCTGCTCCTGTAGCAAAGCTGACTAACAACTGATCAGTCTTTCTGAATGATTTACTCCTGTCTAGATAGAATCTGAGCTGTCTGTGCACATCTAGAGAGTGCAGTATTCTTTCCCCCTTGTTTTCTGGGTTAAGGAAAAAGGTGGGCAAATGAATGGATTGGTTGAGAGCCACACTGGACACCACTTTTGGAATGAAGGATGGAATAGTCTGAGGGAGACCCTGTCAGCATGGAAAATGATGAAGGGCTCTACAGCCATTAGTGTTTGTAGCTCGGATACTCTTCTTGCTGAAGTGATGGCGAAAAGCATGGCTGTCTTCCATGAGAGAAACTTAAATTATGCTGAAGCTGCTGGTTCAAAGGGGGCAGTGTGAGTTTCTCTAACACAAAGTTTAGGTCCCAATCTGGGGTAGGTGTTCTTCTGGGTGGCCTCAAGTTGCTAGCCTCTCTGAGGACCTGTTTGATGAGAGGGTGTGAGAAAAGAGGTTGCTCAGTGCTGAAATTAGCAGAGAGAGCAAAGGCATGAATTTTTATAGAGGAAAAGGATAGACCACTGTGTAGTAGGTCAGCTAGGTAATGCAGGATGACAAGAAGGGATGGCTGTGCCGCAGCGGCTCCCTTAGCCTGGATTCAGGTGCAGAACCTTTTCCATTTGTCAGCACAAGACTTTCTAGTGCTAGGGCATCTGGCCTCACCTATAACATCTAGAACCTGTTTACTGACATTGGCAGCTTGCACAGTGGTCAGGGAATAAGCCAGGCTGCCAAAATGAGGGTCTGCAATTGGGGATGCATGAATTATCCTTCCCTCTGGGTCAGGAGTGTTGGGATCTGAGGGAGATACCATGGTGGCAGAGGGGACAGGCTGCGCAGCAGTGGGTACCAGTGCTGGCGTGGCCAGTCTGGGGCAATCAGGATTGCCCTTGGTTTTTCCTCCTTTATTTTGAGCAGTACTCTTGTAATGAAAGGTAGTGGGGGAAATACACAGACAGAGAGGTTGACCCACTGGAAAAATAGAGCATCCACTTTCCAGGCCCTGTAGTGAGGCTCCCTGGTGCAGAACTTGGTGAGCTGATGGTTGGAGTGAGCAGCAAAGAGGTCTACTTTCGGGGTGCCCCATTTCTGAATTATAAGGTTGAAGGTGTGGGTCCAGAAGATTTCTGCCTAAGTTGTCTGCCAGAGAGTTTAGACAGCCTGGCAGAAATTGTGCTAACAGGTGCAGTTGCATGGCTGAGGCTGTGTGTCAAATGGTCATGGCAAATCTGCATAGGTAGGCGTGAATCCCTCTCTGCTTGTTGATATGCCACATCACAGTGGTGGTGTCTATTTTGATCAGTAGAGCCCCTGGTGAGAGAAGGATTCTGAAAGCTGTCAATGTGTGCTGGACAGCTAACATCTCTTTTTGGTTGATGTGCAGATGTATCTGATGTGCGCTCCATTGGCCCTTTATGCACCTGCTGTTCAGGTGTGCACCCCAGGCATAGTCTGATGCATCTGTGGTGAGGGCCTGGGCAGCGTGGGGTGATGAGAAGGGTAGTCCCTTGTTGTGGTAGCATGCTGCTGCCCACCAAAGGAAATCTTTCCTTAGACAAAGTATCATTGGTATAAGAGTTTCCAGGTCTTGAGAGTGTTGACACCAAAGGCTTTTTAGGTACCACTGAAGTTTCTTCATATGCAGTCTGGCATATGGAATGATTAGAATGCAAGCTGCCATGATCCCCAGAGCTTGAAGGATTCTCCTTGTGGATAACTGGGGTCTGGTGGCTAGTTGAGAGAAATAGGCTGTCCGGTAAGTTTGCTTTTCTGGTGTAAGGAATGCCATCTGGGATGCTGTCTTCAGGCTTGCTCCCAGGAATATAATTTTTTGTGTGGACACTAGTTTGGATTTCTTTTCGTTGATAGTGTACCCTAGGGAGGTCAGTAGGTCCTTTACAAAGGCCAGGTGCTTGAGCAGCTTTTCCTGACTTTTTGCCTGAATTAGGCAGCTGTCTAAGTATAGGTAAATCTGAATATTTGTTTGTCTGCAAAAAGCAATGGTGGGAACCAGGAATTTTGGGAAAACTCTGGGAGCGGTAGATAAGCCAAAGGGAAGCGTAGAGAAGTGAAGGTGCAGAGATCCTGCCCTGAAACGTAGATATTTCCTGCATGATTCCCTGATTGGGATGTGTAGGTAGGCCTCTTTTAGGTCTAGGGTGGCTAGCCACGCATCCTTGGAGAGCATAGGTAGTAGTTGCTGAAGGGTGAGCATTTTGAATTTTGGTATCACCAGGAAGGTGTTTAGAATGGATAAATTGAGGATGGGGCACCAGATGCCCTCTTTTCTGGGTACCAGGAAGAGCCTGGAGTAGAAACCTTGGCCTATCTGTTCTGCAGGAACGCGTTCTACTGCCCTCATGGAGAGCAGGGAAAGGACTTGCTTTTTGGCCTCTGCCCACTGGTTTGGAGGTTGATCTGGGAACCCTTTTGGGGTTGGTAGTGTGTGGAAAGAAAATTTGTATCCATGGGACACTATGTTGAGGACCCAGCGGTCGTTGGTAATGGTGGCCTAGGTGCTTGCGTGGAAGGAGATTTTTCCTCCTAGGGGCAAGTGCAGGAGGGCAGAGGGAGGGGGTAGAAGTGGAGAGTCATTGTGAGTTCTTACCATGAGGGGTGGCTTTGCACTCCCTGGTTTAGAAGTGGAGGTACTCCATTGCTTTGATCTCTGCATTCCCTGTGTCTGTTGTCTGGGAGGGTCTCCTTCCCCGGGGTCTGGGCTGAACTGACCTGGAGGGGGCAGGAAAGGACCACCATTTGTAGGGGCAATGCCTACTGAACCCGGACTGGACTGGACCTGCAGGAAATCGTTAACTGTCTGCACAGATTTAGCTTTTTCTTCCATCTTTTTTAAGACCTCCTCTGCCTTGGTGTCAAAAAAGCTGTCTTTGTGCAAGGGTGCATCCAATAGTTTAGATTTGACATGGTCTGGCAAGGGCTGTTCCTTAAGCCAAGCATGCCTTCTAAGGACAGAACTGGTGACTGCTGCCCTGCAAGATGCTTCTAGGGCATCAAAACCACAGTGTAAGGTGTGCTTAGTTACTTGACTTGCAGAATGCATTAAATCTTGCAACTCTATTTTCTGCACAAGCAGGAAAAGTTTATATTTTTTGTTTGAGGAGTTCCATGATATGCTACTGGAATTTTAGCATATGGACCTGACAATTTAGTGCTCTAATAGCAAGAGTAGCAGAGGTGTATACTTTTTTACCCCATCTGTCTAAAGCTTGGGAATCCTATCTGAGGGGGTGGGATTCTTAGCAGAAGGTGCTTTAATTCCTTTAGGCCCTTCGAAGATAATCTCAGGGTCAGCAGTAGGATTTTTGAAAAGAAATTTGAGAGAGTCAGGGACTCTAATACCTGTCAGGTTTCCTGGGAGGGTGTCAGGAGTTAAACTAGAATCCATAAAAACATCATCCACAACATCCAGGACAGGAGGAATGGCCAGGGATCCGTGCTGTCGAAGATCTAATTCCCTGAGTCTCTTTTTAGACGGAGGGTAGTCCTGACATTCCCATTGGAAATGCTCCCTTAAAGTATGAAGGGTTTCCCCAAAGGAAAACTCTTCGGATGGAGAGGCTGAAGTAATGGATTCCTCTGCATCTGAATCCTCATAAGCATGTCTTCATATTCAGAGGCATCTGAGTCATCGGACTCCTGTTCAGATAAGACTACTGGAGACAAATCTCTTTCTTTTGGAAGGGGTAGCTTGGCTTCCCTGATCAACATTATAAGATCTTCTGCCATTTTAAGCATTTGAGACTGAGGCAAGGAAGCAGGTGCCTGAGATAGGGTCATTGATTTCTTGGGTGTGGTTCATACCCTGGGCCTTAGAAACCCTGTAGTTTTCGAAAGAACAAAAGACGTGAAAGAAGTCATCGGTGTGTGTTTAGAATCGGTAGTGCGAAGTACTTCCTCAGAAGCCAGTGCTCTGGACCCATCCAAGGTAGAGACAAACCACAGGATCCTTAGTTGAAGAGTTTTGCCGCATACTGGACAGAGAAAGGGTCTCAGTAGTGGCCTGCAAATCTACAGAAGCGGGCTTCAGGGGTTGTGAAAAAGCCTCACTGAGGACTGGAGAACTAATGACTAGCTGAACAGAAGCATCGTCGGTAGGTTTGGACCTGTGCGGTCTGTCTCTGTCTTTATCCTTACGTTTCTTTGGAAGATCTGATGTCAGACGGCTTACCAAAGCCATATTGGAAATGGAGGACTGAGAGCGAAAAATCTAGCTACAATAAGGGCCCGATGACGTTTAGTTCTGGCGTTGAACAAAGCACAAAAGTGACAGCGGGGGACATCGTGGTCTGGGCCTAAGCAAGTGATGCAGTAAGAATGAAAGTCTCGGTGTGGTATTTGCTTTTCACAGGCGAGACAATTACTTTTTCTGACATCGGTTAGAGCAAGAAAAAAGGATCCTCAATGAGGTACTTAGCTTTAGAAGACTTCAACTTCAATTTGGAAAACAAAACTCATGTAGTGGCCGACCGGCACTCGTGCGAACTGCTTCTGATTCAGGCTCCTCGGCATGAAAGACTGATGTAATGGCATCGGCTGCCTTACTTTATACTACTGACAACCTGACGTCAGTCCTGAAGCGACAGCAAATGACACAGAAATACTAAGCCTCTGGTATTCGGGCCGGCTGAGGGCTACCCTGGCAGGGATAACCCAAATGTGATGACTGCAGCAGTGAAACATGAAGAACATCTACCCATTCATGTCAAGCAAAGCTCCTCATTGGCCCTCTAAGAAAAATCTTGACAACTGGATGGGAAAGAGAAAATTCACCCCGGGGATCACTTCTGCGGCACTGCTTGACAGGGGCACAGGAAAATAATTTTCTTGGGTGGCAAAAGCTACGGAACCTTTTTGGCTAGGCTTATATAGGCCCCAGGCAACAGCCTAGTACCTACCTATGAACCTATCAGAGTGGCAAAACCTAGCAGGGACTCACCAGCACTGCTTTTAATTTATGCAAGGTTGAAACAGAGCATGCAACACAAAGCAGCCCTAACACTCCCAGACAAAAAAAAAAAAAGGTTTATATTCCTCACCCAGCAGGGAATCACCAGCAGTGCTTTAGTCTATGCAGGCTTGAAATCTCTTCATAAAAAGACAAAGACCCAGAAATTCACTGTATATTTAAGTATCACTCAAGAAACAATTTAACCAATGAAAATTTATCTAGACTGCACATTTCACATGTTTTAAGTGTCATCTCTCATACAGAACAAAAACATCATTCCAAGCAGAATTCTTAAAACAAAAAAACTAAATGGAGCAGGCAAAACAGAAAGCAGCCCTATCACTCACAGACAAAAAATGCAGGTTTACTTTTCTCACCCAGCAGTGCTTTAGTTGATGTTTATTAATAATTGTCCCATCATTATCAGAAAGAGTAGGACTGGATTTAACTAGGTGTTTAGCAGCAGTGGGATCAACTAAAGCTATAGGTGCTGGGTCAGGTTTTGGAACAGTATACAGAAACTTAAAAGACTGAGGAACTTTATACATCCCATCTGCCTTTTAGGGGCAGACAGCTATTAAGAAAATTGCAGGCAGTAACAGACACATCATCTAAAGCAGATAGAAGAGGAGGAGTGGGTTTAAGGATATGGAAATTCCTTCTGTAGCAACACATAGTATTCTCTGAAGGACTGAGAAGTCTTGGTGTTCTCCCAATCAAATCACTGGCACATTCTAGCAACCGTGTCAGAGTAAGAGACCCCCCCCCCACATCCGAAGTTGAGCTGTCATCCGAGTCTGAATCAGAAACCTAAGCAGAAAACCCTATATCTGTCCCTTCATCTTCTTGTTCAGATTCAAAACTTTGAATCTCTTCAGGAAAAGAGGTATCCCTCTTTCTTCTACCCAAATCTACTTTACAAAAAGGATCAATAGTCTGAATTAAACCCTAATCCACACCCAGTAAACTACTCTTGTCTAAGGGGATTTGAGGAAGAATAGGCACATGCTTAGTTTTCTGTTTCTTTTTGACAAGGAAAATGTGGCCAACCTTGTTACTAATGGCAGCAGCAGCTTCCCTAGGGATGGTCAGCGCACTCTGACACAAAAGGGAAGCCTTCCATGTTCCCTCTCCCAAGACTGACAAGAGTGTTTCTTCCATGCCAATCAAGAGGACCAAAACAGCTGCAGAGGACATGGTTAATCCCTAGTCTAGAGTGGCTGTAGGTGCTACAGCAGAGAGATCTAGGGTAAAAGATAAGTGGTCTGAGGTACAACGAACGGCCACAGCAGAGTCACCCACCAGAAGCTGAGGCAAATTGCTAGCCTGCTGTGGTAGCAAAGGCTCTTTGCTTACCTTTTTGTTTTTTGTGACTAGAACAACCAGCCATGGGACCAGTAGCTTGTTTCATGGTCAAACCGAAAATGGTGCTGCTTTTCCCTGGGAAGAGTAGCAGCAAATGCCAGTAAAAAAACTAAATGTCTTTCAAGGTCACTTTTTTCACAGAAAAATGCAGTAAAAAGCATTTTGAAACACTTTGCCAGCCCCCCCCCCCCCCCCCCAAAAAAGTAAAACAATTTCTCCAAAGAAAAAATGCTTTTCAGTTTCTTTACTCAACTTTTAAACTGACAGGGAAAAAAAGCGTTCCCATTTAAAATTATAATGCAGTCTTGTGACAGTCCTTTAAAAGACAAAAGTCCTAGCTTTACAATAACTTTCCCGAACAGGAAGGTGATAAAACACAAACAATATTTAGAAAATGGAAGTTTTTTCCCTCAAAGTGAACTCATTTTTCCAGCAAAGGAACAGCACCAAGTCCATCGTTGAACCCTGAAAACCTTAGAGAAGTGTACTCTTCGGTGGTAGTAAAACTGAAAGCTTTGGCACACAAACTTGTCTTTTAGTGGATTACTACTGATATCCACCTCTTGAGGGCAGAGACTGCTTAGCTATAGCTACCATAAATTAAGAGTACTGCTGGCTCATTTTTAAATGAATAAAGTAACTGTATTGTAACTATGACCTGGCTAGTGACTGCGTGATACTGTAAAAGTAGGAAAGGTAGTAGCACTTAGCATTAAAAAAAGATATTTTAGCCCCTCCTGAAAATAGTGTGTGTGCATGTGTGTCTGTACGTATGAATGAACGTACATGTGTGTGTGTACTCACACAGATATACATATAAACTTATGAATATGTAAAACTAGTTTTAGCCAAGATATACTTAGAACTGAAAAGTGTGGGTCTGAGAGTGAGGTGGATGAATTCCTTCAAAGTCAGTGTTCATAACTCTGCATTTTAGCTGTTCATTGTGAAGTTTATTTGGGTGTGCCCTGGTGTTAATCATAATCTGAGTAAGCAGTTTTCACCTGTCATACTGTTAAGGCAGAGCATCTTGTACAAGAATTGCTAGTGGCATGATTTTGTATGGCCAGCCGTGACAGTTGTCACTAAATTAATTTAACATGCACTTCCGCATAATACTTGGATCTGGCAAAGGCATCTTGCACTGTACCACATAATGGGATTGTCAATGAGCTAATGGCCTTAAACATGGATTCCTATGTGGCAAGATGGATTGCAAACTGACTCATGGACTGAAAGTACTGATGTTTAAGTAAATTTACTGCAACAGTATATATCCAAATGATCACTGTAGCTTTAGCTACATGTGCTAGATCCTACATAGGATATAAAATGCAGCCAGCTTCCAAAGCTTAAAGGCACTTTCCATGCGCCAAACCATCATCATCTTGATCAGAGCTGGAAAAAAGTTGCTACTGCATCTGTGATCAAATGAGGAACATAGCAGGTTGTCAGGGTCAATGATGCTTTTTTGGGTAGAGAAAAAGTAATTAGTGGTGTTCCCTATGGTATTGTACTAGGCCCCCCTTCCTTCTTGGCATTTACTCCTCTGACCTAGACACTGGCAATAAGGATCTCTGGCTGACTAAGTTCATTGATGGTTGTAAGCTAGGTGCAGTAGTTACATCAACCAATGATATTAACGCCCTTCAGATGGAACTAAGTATCAACTTCTGGTGCACCAAAAAAGAGGTCAAACTAAGTGTTATGAAAAGCTGTATTATTTCCTTTGGAAAACAAATTCCTACCACTTACTAATTCAATGACACCACACTCCCCTGTGAGTCTGTGATCAGGGGCTTGGGCACCTGGGCCTATGGCTCCTCTCTCCTTTGATTACCATGTATCAAAAGTAGTTGTGACATTTTTCTATAAATCACAAAGGCCATCTCATCTACAACAAAGGATTGCATTGTTCCCCTGTACTCTGCCCTGGTTAGACCTGTTACACAATATAATGCACCTTTGGACATGTATCTCACTAAACACATCAAGTAACTTTATAAATAGCAGAGGTTCCTAACAAAAAGGATAAAAGGTCTCAAAAATCTTAAGTTACCAGGAAAGGCTGAAATTACTATAAGTATACACCACGTCACATAGCCTCATGAAGGGAGACCTGTGCCTTGCCTTCTGTGCCATCACGGACCCTATAATCAGGGATTTCCTCTTTCTCAATATATTAAATAATCTAGTAAACATGAAAATGGGAGATCTCAACTTACATCAGGTCAAGCTAAATGGAGAGATGAGTTCATTACCCAGGACCTCCCTTCACTTTGCTATTGATTCCCCTTGCATGTCAAGTAATGTGACTTCATGTTGACTTTTAAACATAGTTTAGACAAATGGATGGGTGCACTAAAAAATAATCTGGGACTTATGGGCCTTGCCCTCCTTGAAAAGGTTGGTAGAACCTGAGGATGGTTACTGTTGAGGCATGCACGGCCTCTGGCTGAGCAACCATCATAGGTCCATAGCTTTATACTGGGCTAACAACCACCCAGGGTCTGTACAGTTAGTTGAAGATTAATTTACTTAATGCCATCCTGTGTCCATCAGAGACATGGGGGCCAGATTGGTGAGGATTTGTGATTTCCCAGCAAATTATCAAGGTTTCTTTTGAAAAGGGTCAGGGATGAGCTCTGCTTAATGTAGATGAGGAGCTTATTCCTTTGAGGTGCATATCGCTTTTTCCAGCATGTTTCATTTATGCCAAAGTTCAGGTCCTTAGACCTAGTATCTCTGGTGCTGTTTGTTTTGTAGATGTATAAGAGATCCATCAGAGCTGGATCCGAGGATGACCTACATGCTAGGTACAGATATACTTTCAGTAAATTGTACGAGACAGAGTACAGAGATAGGGCCCTTAAGGTGATGTGTGTAGGATAGGGTATTCATACCCTGGATTCTTCTGGTATAGAGCCTTTGAGGGCATTCCAACTGCTGCAAGTGCCTGGTTAGGTACTTGCCAAAGGGGGCATTGTACTCAGTGATGGGTTTGATAAGGGCTGTGTAGAAAGGTACTATAACTTCCTTTGACCTGGAGATCATACCCTTGCTTATGAATTGGGCAATATAGAATGATTTTATCTTGGCTACTTTTTGGTCGAAGGCCAGATTACAGTCTACATATTTTCCCAGATCCTTAACTACCGGGTCAACTCTTAGGGGTGTTTTATCGATAAAAATGATTTCCCAAAGGGCATTATAATGCATTTTTTTTGTACAGAGTTTTAATCCATGGCTTTGGCACTAGTCATTTATTTGTGTTAGACCCTCCTGTAGGACGTTGGTGTCATGGAGGAATCTGTAAAAGCTCCCAATTTACAGTCATCTGTGAATGTGGTGAGCCAGAGGCCTTTACATTACCCCTGACTTCAGAGAAGAAGATGCCAAACAGATGAGTTCCCAAAATGGAGCCCTGGGCTACTCTGCTAATGACCAGTCTCCTGGTTTGGTCTCACTGTTCCTGATTTCTTGGGTCCTAAATGTGAGCCAGCCAGCAATCTAGCAAATTTTGCAGGGGTTTATGCCTAGTTTTCAAATTTTGTCAACACCTGAGTGGGGTATTGTAGCTCATGCATTGCGTAGGTCAAGGTAGGCAGTATTGCACTATTTTCCCCTCATCCATAGCCTTGGTAACCCTCTCAAAGAGGTTTACCAGGTTAAGCAGGCAAGACCTTCCCTTAACAAAGCCAAATTGTGATGGGTCTAGTTTCCATAGGTTGGCAATGTCCTTTGCTTATCATCTCCATCAACATTTGTTCCACAGCTTTGCACATTAGACTTGTCAGACTGATGGGTCTTTGGCTCCCGGGGTTATATGATGGTCCAACCTTATGAAGAGGGATGGTCGTTGTGGCCCTTCCATTCATCGAGCAGGTAACCTGCTGTGAGGGTTTATATTAGAACAGTGAAGGCTTAGCTTGACGAACACCTAAACATCGACAGCTAAATAGCGAAAGCTTAAAACCGTGAATGGCCAATTCCGCAAATTTTTTCAGAGGGAAAAAAAATTCACTTGTCCGTTATCAGGAATTTGCCCTTTTCCCCAATGTAGAGCGATCTCAGAGTTGGTATATTTAGTTATGGGGGTGGTAGGCACAGCCCCCCACTTAATTAGGGTTTTAAAGTTTGTTTTAGTGTCCCACGGCCAAGCAAATTTTTTCCCTATAAAAATTTGCAGAATTGGCCATTCGCAGTTTTAAGCTTTCGACGTTTAGGTGTTTGACAAGCTAATCGTTCAAGTATATAATATAGACCCTGTTGCAAGGCTGAAGCTGAACAGTGCCTTAAGTGTTCCTGCAGGGTCATGTTTTAGGCTATTTAGGATGCAACTGGAAATATTGTCAGGACCGCTGAAGCAGTGTTTTAGGCCTTAGGGAGCATCTGCAGGACTTGCACCCTGTTGATGGGTGGGGGATATGCTAAAAGGGGAATTTCACAGGAGGTAGTGGGGGGGATGAAATTATGGCTACATTTATCAGCTAGTAGATTTGCTATGTCACCCTGGTCAGTGAAGGTTGTGCCATTTACCAACAGTTCTACACACTACTGAGTGTTTCTTTTAAAATTTCTGACAAAGCTGTGAAGGCCTTGTGATTGTCCTTAGCTTGGGAGGCTATCTTGACCTTTTAACCGGCCTTGTTGTGCCTTATTAGACCTGCTAGATTCTTGTTTAGTTGAATCAGAGAGCTCGTCTCTTTGAGAGTTGCTCTTTTTGATTTTATCCATGACTTTTTTCTTTTGCTATATACCCTGCTAATGGAAGGATTCCACCAGTAGGGTTGGCCTCTGGTGTTAGATCTGGTTGTAATTTTGGCAGGTATTGCAACCTCAGTGCATCCATTTACATGTTTATAAAGGGTTTCTGTAAATAATTCTTCACAGGTAGCTCTGTCCTCAGGGTTTGGGGGAGATGTGAATTTTGGCAAATGGTCGCTTAATAGGATGTAGTTGTCTTTAGAAAAGTTCCTAACTTATGGGTTTAGTTGGGTCTTCTTGGTTGATTTTTCTTTCAGTTGAGACCCTTTGTGATTTGACCTAACTGAGGAGGATATAATATGGGGCAGGGGTGGGGGTGCAGTGCTGTCCCATGCTGGTGAGTACTAGGCCCAATATGGTTTTTCCTCTGATTGAAATGTGTACTACCTGGTCCAGGGTGTTTGCATTGATAAGGTCCAGAACCTGACAGTTACCAAGTCTTTAGTAGAATTGTCTTAACTGTATTCAAAACAGTCTCTTCCTATTGCCAGAAAACCATGCCAAACTATTTATACAAGCTGAACTATGTTTCTATTCTGCTTGCCTTCCTCACCTAACATGAGTAACCATTACATTTTATAGAAATCCTTGGCTCTTCTAAGGCAAAGCCAGGACCTCCAATTAATTTGAAGAGAATGTAGCAGAAACTTAGCTCTAAAATCAGCTATTTTAAGAAAAACACTAGAAGCTATACAGTTTAATGAAACTGCAGACTCCAACTTAAGGAAGGACATATGGAATGGTTCTTAGGAAATATCAATATCATGATAACTTACGGAAATTCAAAACTTGTGTAGCATAGTGTCTTAGTTGTTAAGATCTCTACCATACACAGCCAGAGTCTGGGGACCTCTTGGTCACTGTATGAAGTTTTACTTGCTCTTCTTGTAACTGTACTGATTTTCTTTGGGTAATTTGGTTTCTACACACTTTGCCAAAAAATGCTGGTTAACTGACTATACTTAAATGTCAAGTTATGTGCTGAAATTACCTTCACTCTTATGGCTATGTCATGGCTGAAGGGGATCTGACACGGAAAAGTTCACTTACCTAGTTAACAAAATTAACTTGTCTATCAAGCCACCTGTCTTGTCTAGTGTGTGCACATGTGTGTGTACGTATGCATATGTAAGAAACACCCGATAAGGTTCTTTGTGCCTAACAGTTTGGAGTGGAAGGCTACTGTTTGGTGGCAGCTAGTTTACTAACATTGAGAACGTTGTCACTGGTAGGTCATAAGTATTTTGTGATGGTGGTTAGTCTCAGAGAGTGGCTAAAAGGTGATCACTGGGTTTGATCACTTTTTCCTTCTTCCCCGAGTTTGTGTAATCTCATAGGTTCATACATATATGCTAGGCTAATGACCACCAGAGCCTTTATAAACCTAGCTGTGCGATCCAAACCAATTTGTTCCTATGTATCATGCATTTATCTTAAGAGGGCTAGGTTAGGAAATTTCTATGCATGGGGGGGGTGTTAGTTTATGCATTACTGTTTGCCTTTGTCTAGGCAGAAGAGGTATTGAAGAGCTGGTATACATATAGTTTGAGGTGTGAGGTGCTACCCCCACTGAGCTTGCCCCAAGCAAAAATAAATGATTTTGTGTTTTGTGAACTTGGGAGGATTGTTATGAGTAATAACTTCACATGGTTTGAAATGTTTTGAGGTTAAGTAATCATGTCAATTAAAACATGATTATTCACAGTAAATCATTTTGTAGTTCTGAAATTCTTCCAAACACACTAATATCTGCTACCTTCCATAAAAAGGATTTCTATAACATTATGTTAAGGGTAACGGGAAATGTGCTAGAAAGGAATGAACAGCCTTTCAATTTAAATATTCAGATGTTTAAAAAAGGGAAGAAAGGGATGAATTTTCATAAAGGGAACTTTAGTGGAAAATGACTTCTACACAATAGTTTAGTAAGCTTGTGATGAGCTAAGAGGCTTTCACTCCAGAAGGTCATGAAACATACACAAAGGGCAAAACATAGACTTTTACAGGGGAATAACTAAAGAATTCGACAGGGGAATAACTAAAGAATTTGAAAAGACCTTTTAAAAAAGCTGCAGCCTTGACATGATACTGAGAATAGATGTAGACCAAGCTCTTCAACCCCAGTGGAAAAGCACTGCCATTCTGCACTGCACTGTAAATGTGCAGGTTTCCAAGAAACAATCAAAAGCTCTTTAATTGACTGCATAAGGTCATGTAGTGGAATCTATTCCATAAAATGAGATAAGTCTTAAGAGAAGTGGACTCATGCAATTGACAAAGGATGAAACAGAGAGCAGTCTTGCTGCGGCTCCTTTTGTTAAGTATATCAGAACAAGAAACAGAATTCTTCTGTCACTGTGCCACCTAAATGAGGTTTTTAATGGGACCCTTGTCAGAAGGTTGAGTAGCATCAGGAAGACAGGGAAGAGAGAGAGAGAGAATGAGAATATGTAAGTGAATAGACCATTCCACAGAAAGAAAAATATCTTCTGTCGCTACTTTCCACTTTGACCATGACAGGAGAATTGGGGTATTACTGCATTTTCCAATCTACAAATGAGTCTAACATCAGAAGACTTGCAAATGTCATACAGGGTCTTTGAAAAAATACATACATACAGGTATACAAGAACATGTTAGAGATATAAAAATGGTGTTTCTACAAGTATGAAGGCTATGGTTCATAGATTAGTACTAAGCTAACTGCCCTTGTGAGCCATTTTAAGCCTAGCCAATTATCCCTTGTGAGACTCGAACCCTGCACCTTGTGTTTGTAAGGCAACCACCTTAACCATTAGGCCACCCTCCCAACCCTACAGCATTTTTCACAGCCAAGATTTTAGCTTAAGATTCTTTATCACGTTTTCTTGTCAATATTCTATACTCAGTGTGAAGGCTGCCAGCCTAGCCAGAGAGAATTTTATAGATAATTCAGCATTTACTTTATTTTACCTGGCCCCCTCCTTTGACGCTAAGTACCTCTTAGAGCCAGTATTATCACTGCCTATACCTTGGTAATTCTATCCCTGAACAGAACGCCATTTCTAAACCTTGAAACCCTTCATTTGCTCTCCTGTTATCCATTTAACCTTACCCATATACACATCTACTATACCTTCTTACCTTGCTATCTCTGCTGCAGTGGCTGATACTTTTTTCTGCTGCTGTTTCTTCTTTCTGTTCTTCCCTGCTCCGTTCGCCCTCCGGACTCACTCCGCACCCCTACCCTACCCCCAATTACCACCCACCCCCACTACATCTACACTTATACCCTCATAGCCACACCCACTTCCTCTCCTACTAATCACCCCTTCCTCTTCCTTTTTCCCTCCTCATCACTACTTCCCTCCAATACAACTCGTACATCATCCTCATTCTACACACCACACATCCCTCATCTAGAACTCTCAAAAAAAAAATAAAAATAAAAATAAAACAGGTCTCCAAAAAAGATACTCATCTCCACTCAACTAATTCTCTCCATGATCCTAATCCTCATCTACTTCCTCACCCAGCCTAACACCCTATCTCACACCCCACTCTTCCACACAACCTGCCCTCTCAACATACCTCACTCCTATTCAACCATTCCTATTTCTTCTACACTTTTTCCCATCAAAAACAGTCTATGCTTCCTCTACAAACTCATCTCGCCTTACAAAACTTCAAACCACACCCTCCCAAAAACTGCTCCAACAACTAATATTACTTATGAAAGGAAACCCAAAAGTCCCTACTACTTAAAGCAAATTCTAATATCTCTTCTATTATCTGGAGATGTTCACCCCAACCCAGGCCCAAACACCTCCTCCTCTACCACTAAATCCATTCAATTAACATCCCTTAACGCACAAAGTTTAGCTAACAAAGTTCCTAACCTTCAAGCCTGGCTACATCACAACAAACCAGATGTCCTAGCCATATCCGAAACCTGGCTAAAACCTCATATAAAGGATGTTGAGATTGTACCACCTAACTACTCCATTATTAGGGCAGACAGAATAAATAAAAAAGGTGGTGGAGTAGCCATACTGTACTCATCCTCTCTATGCATTACTCCCTACAATAAAACTATTCCTAAATTTAACAATGCAGAATTAATACTAGCCCAACTTCAATTAAATAAGCACAAAAATATATGTATAGCCTCACTCTACATTCCCCCAGGAGACAATATCTCTACTCTTAAAGATATCCTCTCCTGGTTCTCAACCAATATATCTAATGAAACCAACATTATGGGAGATACCAACATCAACTGGTCCTCCACTCAATCCCTTACCCCCCTCCATTAACATCAACCTTTATAACTTCTCCCAACTCATCAACTCCACTACTAGACCCTCTAAAGACTTCACTACTGGCAGCATTATAGACTGGATCTTAGTCTCTCACCCCCACTACTACCCTGTCAGCGGAACTCTCCCTGACTCATTAAGTGACCATCTTCCCATCTTTGCCACACGCCTTCCTTCTCTCTTACAAGCTTCCCATAATTACATAACCTTCAGATACCAAAAAAAATTCAACCCAGAAGCCTTCTCCTACTCCTTAAAATCAATTAACTGGAACCCCCTAAAAACTCTTCCCCTCGAAAGTGCAATCACTCACTTTAATACTACTTTCTTAAAACTATTAGATAATTACGCTCCATTAAAGACCAAGAGAATAAAAAACAAAACTACCCCTTGGCTAACAAAAAGCACACTTACAACCATGCGGTTAAGAGATAAAGCCTGGTCACGCTATCAGAAGCACAAATCTCCTACTACCCTTAATGAATTCAAAACTCTTCGCAACACAGTAAAAAAGCTTATTTCAGCAGACCGTCAAAATTACTACTCTTCTCTCCAAAGTAAATACAAAACTGACCCACAAAAATTCTGGAAAGGTATAACCTCCCTCCTAAAACCTGGTACAACTGAAAACCCAAACCCCAACCCTAATACACAAGACAATGAACTTGCCACCGAATTTAACTCATTTTTCATAGACTGTATTTCCAAACTTACCTCTTCCTTCTTGTGCAACACCCACCCCCTACTACCACCTGTCCTCCTCCTACACCCTCCTCATCTCCACTCTATCACCCTACTACCTCCCAACCCCCTACATTCTCACTGAAACCCATCCCTACTTCCACTATAACAAAAACTACTACAGAAGTTAAAACCATGCACCAATGCCCCCGATAACATCCCCTCGCACTTCCTCAGCACATCTGCAGATGCCATCGCCCTCCCAATTAGTATCCTAATAAACCGCTCCATCCAAGAAGGTCTTGTTCCACAAATCTGGAAAAAGGCTTTCATCATTCCCCTTCATAAAGGAGGAAATAATACTAGCATTACCAACTTCAGGCCAATCGCCATCCTCTCTCCTATCTCAAAAATTCTACAAAATGTATCCATTTACAACTCCTTCCCCATTTATTAGACAGCAACCTACTAACTTCTACTCAATACGGCTTCCGCCCTAATCATAGTACTATGACAGCCCTTCTTTCATTTCTTGAAACTGTGAATAAAGCTAGAGACTCTGGCCTTACTGTATCTACCATCCTACTTGATCTCTCCAAGGTATTCAACACCATCTCCCATAATCTACTACTTACTAAATTGTCAAAGCTAAACCTATCACCTTCAACTCTTAACTGGTTCACCAGCTATCTCTCAAACAGTCAACAAGCTGTCAAATGGAAAAAAAGCCATCTCCTCTTTCCTTAACACCCCCACAGGTGTCCCACAAGGCTCCATATTAGGCCCCCTCCTCTTTAACATCTTCATAAATGATTACTATCACTCTATCCCCCATGCTAAAATCATCCAATATGCAGATGATTCTACAATCATCTGTGCAGCCTCTTCCATTCCAACCCTCCTAAAGCTCACTCAAGAAGCATTCTCCACCACAGAACAGTGGATGAAAGATAATCATCTTGCACTTAATGCAGCTAAATCAAAACTAATGGTATTTACCCCCTCTAAAACCAACACATTTGATAGACAACTATTCTCTATCACCATTCAAAATAATACTCCACTTGAACTGGTATCTGAAACCAAACTACTAGGAATTCAAATCGAAACTTAAATTTGAGTCCCATCTACTCATAAACATTAAAAAAACTCACCAAAATCTCTGCCTGCTCTATCAACACAAGTGATTCCTCTCTTCAGCAACCAAACTCACTCTCTCTACCACATTTCTCTTACCCTCTCTCCTATATGGTGCCCCACTTTTAACTAATCTACAATCATCTATCAAAACTAAACTATCTACCTGTTACAACAAAATAGCCAAATTTGCCACTAGTAACAAAGCTTCAACGCATCACTGCGCACCACTCCATAAACTAAATTGGCTCGAACTTCCCAACTACCTCTCCTACACCCAACTCACATATGCACACAAACTCATTTTCCAACCACCCCTCTGTCCCTCCCTATCTACTACCTTTAAAATTCACCAGACTCAAAGACTTCTAAGATCTACTAATCAAAACCTAATAGAAGTCTACAGACCCCTTCGCCCCCCAGGACATAACCTCCTCTCTTTTTCCCTAGCTCGACTATGGAACTCTCTCCCTCCCTCCATTCGCACCATCACTAGCCTTCAACCTTTAAAAAAATCACTTCACTCCTACCTTACATCCACATGAGAATGCTCCTGCTCCCACCCCACATAAGCATTCTCCACTTCCTGTATTCTTATCACCCTCACCTCATCTATTTTACTCAATCAATTTCTTAATATCATCTATCATCTTGATTTAAGAATTTGTTAATTTTTATTTAATTTTTTTTTTTACAGTTTTACCAATTGTAAAATATACCTTGTTATGCATTGTATGCTATGTAATGTTTATCTCTGTAACATGTATTCTTTGTCGGAGCTTTTCTCCCCAGGACTCCACTGAAAATGAGTTCACTTGGTCCAATGGACCATCCTGGTTAAACAAAAGCAAATAAATAAATAAATAATTCTGTCATCTGTAAATATAAATGTAAACCACAGGCTTGTTGTCTTAAATGGTAATAGTGTTACATGTGGAACTGCAAAAATGTAACAACAGTGCATTCTGCTGTAAGGAAGCTAAGTCAAGCATTTTATGATGTCTTTGATCTTTAAAATCGGCTCCGGCCAGTCTACATTATGGAATTCTTGCTACTATTTTAAGGCCAGAGTTAATGGCCAGAGTTTGCATGCATAAATGTCCTTTATGGTTTTGGTTCCTGATCTGGTGTGAGCTTACTAAAGAATGTAAATGTGGTTTCTGTTAGTAGAGGGAACCCAGGGAAGTGTGAAAAATTATATAATGTGAACCAGGAATGTGATTTTAAAAACGGACAGAATCAGAGAGCATTAAGCATTTTTGTCTTCACTATCCAACTCATCAGCACCGTCTTGCTCTATATGCAAGTTATCCTAGACTTGTGTTTTCTCTTAGTCTAAACTTTCTAGTTTCTAGCTATTTCTAAGTGTTCTTCTGTGATGTCAGAACCGCACTACTGAAATATTTTAAGTATTTCTCTGTGATCTCTAAACTCTTGACTAGCACTATGTAGTAAAAAGTATTGTCGTGTGGTTTTATTATTTATTATTAAATATTTTAAAAACTTTCAACTGTGGCTGTTTTTGTAGAGATAATTTAAGCTCGCTAGAGTACTTGCATGCCTTTGGTAAAATTGTACAATGCTACTCCAATAGCTTTAGCTGTGGGCTATACTAACAATTGGATAATAATATTGCACAGTAATAACTGGACACCCTTTTAAGGGCCTTTGGGTAGCTGATAATTATTAGCAGGGTGGTGGCAGTGATTTCTACCGTATAGTCTGGGTAAAAGGGGCACAGCTGGAGAACCTGTGCGGTTATATAAACTCTTCTCAAAGTGTGTGTGTGTGTGTGTGTCAGCTACCTGGGCAGGGACACGAAGCACTGGTTGGACAGAGGGTGCTGGAGGTTTTAGCTTGCCCATTAGACTGAGATCTGGATCCTATAGCTGTGCCAGTGGGGAGTCTTATTGGGGACCTGGGGAGAAAGGGAGCGACCAGCCCCGAACTGACTGTGATCTGTGTGTGCTCTTAAAGGAAATTGCACTTTATTGTATGTATTTCTAATCCTTTCCTCCTATATGAGACGCTCCTCACTGGTGTTAGTGGTGAGGATTGAGGTTCCTTGATTGCTGGGCCAGGGAATGGACGTCACATATTAATTGTTTGGCAGTGGTGGGATATCCACACCACATATTAATTAGTTGGCAAAACCTAATTGGCTTGTAGTGGTGTGGGTAGAGTGAATTCGTGTAGCTTGTGTACGGTGAGCTTTGAAGGTGTGTTGTAGTCTAAATCAGCCATGCAGTGAATACTCAGAGTTCAGATCACAACTGTTTTATTTCTTTTGTTAGCTTAGTCAGGGTGAGCAGGCAGCACGTCAGCAGAGGAGTATGGAAAGCTGACAAGCAGCCAGCTGGTGGAGATGTGCCAGGCTAGGGGACTGGTGCATGGAAACCTGACTAAAGCAGACCCAATTGCAGCCTTGGTTACAGCTGCATCAGAAAACAGCAACCAGGAGGACAATCAGACTAGCAGTGGAGATGTAATACCCTCAGAGAATGGACAGCTCAACCTTTTTGCAGAGGACTTAAAAATCCATCTGGAGCTAAAGAGACTTGAGTTGGGGGCCAGGCATTTGGAGATAGAAGCTGAGGAAAAGAAGTGGCAGAGGAGGCACGAGAGGGAAATGTTCTTTGCCAGAGTCATGGAGGTAATGGGGAAGGGAGTAACAGGATCCCAGAAGCACAAAAGGTCAGTAAAGTTCTTCCGCAATTAAAAGAGGGGGATAATTTTGATAATTTCATTCATATGTTTGAGAGGGTATGCAAACAGTATGGTGTTGACCAAAGGCTCTGGGTATGGTTCCTGACCCGCTTACTCCACGGTAAAGCTGTAACTTTTTTTGTCAAAAATGTCTGACGTTGCATGTTTTGATTATACTGCTGTTAAAAATCACTTGTTAGAATTATTTAAGCTAACACCTGAAACGTATAGGAGAAAGTTTCGTGAGCACAGACGCACGGCAGATGAAAGTGTGTGTGAATATGTTGCTGAACTGAGCACTTATTTTCATAGGTGGGTGAGTGGATGTCAGGTCACCACTTCTGAAGGGCTGACAGACCTTTTGGTGAGGGAACAAGCCCTTAGTACTTTGCCTGAGGACATGAGGATCTGGTTAGCTGACAGACAGTGTGCTACTTCAGATGAGTTAGGGAAGAAGGGAGACCTATACCTGGCAAGCAGGACAGCCCTGCACAGGAAAGGAACCCCCAGTACTGCTCATGGGTCTAAATTAACCCATGGTGGGCAGCAGAGACTGCCCCAACAGAATCTGCCAGTAGCAGGGGAAGCCACTAATCCAGGTACACATCCAGGAGCTAAGGTTAAATGTTTTGAATGCAACCAGTGGGGCCATGTGGCATACAGGTGTCCACGGAGGCAAAGTGGGGAACAAAAGGTGAGGGAGCTAGTAAGTGGGAAAAATAAAATGCCAATAGTAGGTTGTCTTAAGACAACAAGGGTACCAAACTACCATCCTGCAGATGTCCTGATAGGGAAGGATTTGGATGAGGCAGTACCATGTGTTTGTGCAGTTACACGCAGTCAGGCTAGGAGACAAGCATACGAGTCTGGTAGCCTGGGGGAGACCCAGACAGGCTGCATATTTGCAGCCATGACTGGTGAGGTGGTTACTTCAGGAAGGGAGTTACCCTGTAGCAGTGAGTCTGAAGGTGAGCCACAGCTGCTTGGGGGTGCTGATGGTCCCTTGGACAGAGTGACTGCAAAGGTAGAGGTGAGTAGTAGTACCCAGACTGACAGTGAGGCACCACTGTCCGAGGATGCCAGACTTCCTGTGGAAGGGGAGCTGGGAAAGGTTACAAGGAGAGAGATGAGACAGGCTCAACTCTCAGACCCTACATTGCAAGGCCTAAGGCAGGTAAGCTAGGGAGGCACCTGATTCTCAAGGAAAGGGGGAATCTGTATACTGGGACAAAGGGTTACTATACAGAGAGTGGACCCCTGAGGGAGGGCTAGAATATGAGAGAGTACAGCAGTTGGTAGTGCCTAGAACCTACCGTCTGCCGCTTCTAGCCATAGCCCATGATATTCCCTTTGCAGGTCATATGATATTCCCTTTGCAGGTCATATGGGCATAAAATGTACAAAGAGGTGTATTATGCAGAACCTCTATTGGCCTGGAATTTTCAGAGCTGTAACGGGGTACTGCAGGACCTGTGAGAAGTGCCAAAAGGTAGGCAAGGCAGGAGACAAGGTAAGAGTTCCTTTGATGCCTTTTCCTGTGATTGAGGAGCCATTTCAGAAGGTAGCTATGGATATTGTGGGTCCTCTGAGTACCCCAAGTTCCACAGGGAAAAAGTATATCCTAGTGGTAGTGGATTATGCTACACAATACCCTGAGGCAGTGGCTTTGTCCTCCATTGAGGCAGAGAAGGTAGCAAATGCTTTGCTAGAGATTTTCAGCAGGGTAGGTTTCCCAAAACAAATACTGACTGACAGAGGTGTCAATTTCATGGCAGACCTGCTGGCTTGTCTGTGGAAGTCCTGTGGGGTGAAGCACATGAAGACCACCCCCTACCATCCCCAGACTAATGGTCTTGTTGAGAGGTTAATCTCTACAATCAAGTCCATGCTACAGGCATTTGCAGATCAGTTTAAGAGGGAGTGGGGCAAATATGTGCCCCAATCTGTTGTTTGCTTACAAAGAGGTTCCCCAGGAATCCACAGGTTTTTCACCCTTTGAGTTGGTATATGGGCACAGGGTGAGGGGACCTCTACATTTAATTTGAGATGAGTGGGAAGGTGAGTGCGAGTCTCACAAAGAGTCTGTTGTGGCATACATCTTAAACCTCAGGACCAGGCTGAGGGAACTCATGGGCTTGGCCAAGGAGAACCTGGCAGAAGCCCAACAACAGAAAAAGGTGTATGGCAGGAATGCTCGAGCTAGAGAGTATGCTGTGGGGCAGCAGGTAATGGTTCTCATTCCTGTCAGACACAACAAGCTGCAAGCAGCTTGGGAGGGACCCTGCAAGGTTGTAAGAAAGGCAAGTTATGTTAATTACATGGTAGAACTGCTAGGCAGAAGGCAGTGGCACAATTTGTACCATGTTAACATGATGAAACCTTACCATGACAGGGAGGCCCTTGTGCTGAGCATTTGCAGTGGATGGCAGGAGGAGTCTGAGGGAGATCTGGGGACTGATCTCTTCAGTGAGGCTTGGGCTGACACCTCAGTGGAAGGGGGAGCAATGTCCCAGCAGCTATCTCCTACCCAGGTTCGAGAAATCCAAGCAGTGTTGCAGGAATTTGGGGACATGTTCACTGGGAAACCAGGGTGCACCCACCTGTGGCAGCACCAGATGGATACAGGACCCCAAAGGGCTATTAGGCAGGCCCCTTATAGAGTGCCTGAGAGAGTCAAACAGACTCTGAGTGAGGAGGTACAGGAGATATTGGAACTAGGAGTGATTCAGGAGTCCAACAGTCCCTGGGCCTCCCCAGTGGTGCTGGTGCCAAAGAAGGATGGCAGCACCTTGTTCTGTGTGGACTACAGGAAATTAAATAGTCACACAGAGTCACATGCTTACCCCATATCTAGGGCAGATAAGGGCCTAGAGCAGCTGGGTGGGGCTAAGTATCTTACAACCACTGATCTTACCAAGGGTTACTGGTCAGCCTTGGTGACTCCTTTTGGCTTGTATGAGTTCACAAAGATGCCCTTTGGGATGAAGAATGCCCCAGCAACTTTCCAGAGGCTGGTAGATCATATCCTGGCAGGAGCAAGAGGGTTTGCCCTTGCTTACCAAGATGATATTGCCATCAACAGCCATTCCTGGCCAGAGCACCTTCAGCATGTCAGGGAGGTGCTGGGCAGACTACAGAGGGCAGGGTTGACCATTAAGCCAAGCAAATGCCAAGTGGGTATGGCAGAGGTCTCCTACCTAGGACATAAGAGTGGGGAGTAGTAAGATAAGGCCAGAACCTGCCAAAGTGGAAGCCATTCAGGCATTGCCTGCACCTGTTACTAAAAAGCAGGTGAAAGCATTTTTAGGGACAGCAAGGTACTACAGAAAGTTCACCCCCAGTTATAGTACCATAGCTGCTCCCCTCACAGACCTGACAAGGAAGAACAGGCCAGATAAGGTAGTGTGGATCCCAGCATGTGCGGAGGCATTCCAGAAGCTTAAAGAAGCTTTGGGAAAACCTCCTCTGTTAGCCATTTCAGATTACAGCAAAGAATTTGCTGTGCAGGTGGAGGCTTCGAACCATGGGGTGGGGGCTGTACTTAACCAGATTTCTTCAGAGGGAGAAGAGCACCCAGTGGTTTATCTCAGTCATAGGCTCCAACCCAGGGAGAAATGCTACGCAGCTGTAGAAAAGGAATGTCTAGCCATAGTGTGGGCACTGCAGAAATTTCAGCCTTATCTGTATGGAAGGAAATTCACTGTTATGACAGATCACAACCCCCTAACATGGTTAAACAGAGCCAGCCAGCAAAATGCCAAGTTGCTAAGATGGTGCCTAGGGTTGCAAGCATATGATATGTCAGTGCCGCACCACAGTGGGATTAGCAATGCCAATGCAGATGGGCTCTCAAGAGAGGGAATGGGGTAAGGTATACTCAGACATACCTAACCCTCTCAAGCAGCGTTTCTCAAGGGTTACTTGAAAAACTAGCTTGAGTTCTCCGGGGGTGGGGGGATGTGAAGGTTGCCAGCCTAGCCAGATAGAATTTTATAGATAATTCTGTCATCTGTAAATATTAATTTGAACCACAGGCTTGTTGTCATAAATGGTAAAAATAGAGTTACATGTGGAACTGCAAAAATCTAACAGTGCACTCTGCTGTAAAGAAGCTAAGTCAAGCATTTTACGATGGTCTTTGATCTTTAAAGTCAGCTCCGGCCAGTCTAGATGACGAAATTCTTGCTATTGTTTTAAGGCCAGAGTTAATGACCAGAATTTGCATGCATAAATGTCCAGAATTTGCATGCATAAATGTCCTTATGGCTTTGCTTCCTGACCTGGTGTGAGCTTACTAAAGAATGTAAATTTGGTTTCTGAGCCTGAGAACCCAGGGAAGTGTGAAAAATGATGTAATGTGAACGAGGAATGTGATTTTAAAAACAGAGAGAGTCAGAGGGCATTAAGCATTTTTGTCTTGACTATCCAACGCATCAGCACTGTCTTGCTCTATATGCAAGTTATCTTACACTTGTATTTTCTCTTAGAAACAGCTAGAAACTAGAAAGTTTAGACTAAGTGTTTTTCTGTGATGTCAGAACTGTACTACTGAATTATTTTAAGTATTTCTCTGTGATCTCTGAACTCAACTAACACTGTGTAGTACAAATTATTGTCTTGTGCTTTTATGATTTATTATTAAATATTTTAAAACTTTTCAGCTGTGGCTGTTTTTGTAGAGATAATTTAATCTGTCAAGAGTACTTACATGCCTTTGGTAAAATTGTACAAAGCCACTCCAACAGCTTTAGCTGTGGGCTATACTACCAACTGGATAATAATAGTGCACAGTAATAACTGGACACCCTTTTAAGGGCCTTTGGGTAGCTGATTATTAGCTGGATGGTGGCAGTGATTTCTACCATATAGTCTGGGTAAAAGGTGCACAGCTGGAGAACCTGTGCCAGCCTTCCCCAGGAGTGTCTGTGGGGTTATATAAACTCTTCTCAAAGTGTGTGTGTGTGTGTGTGTGTGTGTGTGTGTGTGTGTGTGTGTGTGTGTGTGTGTGTGTGTGTGTGTGTGTGTGTGTGTGTGTGTGTGTGTGTGTGTGTGTGTGTATGCGCGTGCCAGTTACTTGGGCAGGGACACGAAGCACTGGTTGGACAGAGAGGGTGCTGGAGGTTTTAGCTTGCCCATTAGGCTGAGATTTGGACCCTATAGCTGTGCCAGTGGGGAGTCTTATTGGGGACCTGGAGAACAAGGGAGCGACCAGCCCTGGTCTGACTGTGATCTCTGTGTGCTCTTAAGGGAAATTGCACTTTACTGTGTGTATATGTTATCCTTTCCTCCTATATGAGATGCCCCTCACTGGTGTTGGTGGTGAGGATTGAGGCTCCTTGATTGCTGGGCCAGGGCATGGGCGTCACACTCAGTATAAAAGAGATTTTGTTACAAAAAGGAAGCATGGTATATATTTTCATTTAATAAGTTGCAACCCAGGGGTAAGAATAATGAATCTGTAATGAAATATTTCTTGTAATTGATTTTTTATATCATAGGTCGGTTTTGGAATTAAGCTGTCTCTTTAGTGTCTCTTTCATGTACTTTTAAATGTTAGTTGACCGAAAGCTATTAATGAACTAGATTTTATAAATGGTACTTGAGATCTGTGGTGAAGAACTTTGGAAGGTGTTTAGTCAAAGCGATAGTTCTTTTTTTGTTTAATAAAAAGAAGTGTGTGTTAAAAGCGTCAGTTGTGTTATATGAAATACATACACAGTCTCTACATCTCCTTTATGATTTCTGCATCCACTGTTGGCCCTGGGTGCTGATGCAGAGTTGGGGCTTTGTATAATGGTTAAAGTATTTGCGTCACAAACACAAGGTACAATGTTTAATTCTAATCTTTGGATGGAAATTGGCAAGACTTAAAATGGCCCACAAGGGCAGCTATAGCCTAGTAAGTACCTATGAACCCATAAGATGTTTTCTTCTGGAACAGAAACCACCACAGAGTGTATAAAGGCAGGCCATCACTTCCCACACCTAGAAGCATTTACTACACAAGGAAGAAGGCTCTTGGCCCCACCTGTTTAGCTACTATACTAGGACTGAAATAATTTGATATGAAATATTCTGATCACACGGTGTTTTTAAAGCATGAAGTATTGAAGGAAACAAACAGCTGATATAATTTCCACAGAGTAAATTTACAAGGTTCTTTCCTCAAAGTTCAAAGAAGCTTGGCTGTAAACTGTCTGCTTTCGAGTAATGCTTCCAATAGTTCAATCCAGGGACTACAAACTTTGTTAACGGAGTATATTCACCAGGCCAGGCACCACTGACAACAGTCTAATACCTTAAAGTCTGACAGTCTACAGTGACTATATAGCTACTGGCAATGAATCTTCAGCTCACCACATCCTCTTATTTCAACAGAAATAAGTAACTATGAACATATTCTCCATCGTAAGCTCTAGCAGACGCATGAGCATGCATTTCTGGATTCTGCACTCAAAGGAAACTGACGACCAAAGGAATCACTTCTGCAGCTTAATGTTGCTGCAAGGCATCCTGTAGCTTTCAGAGTTCTTAAGATCTCTGATGAATGGAATGCTCTGGTTTGGGATTAGACATGATTTTCTCAACTGAAATAACTAAAGACAACATACCTGGAGAAGATATTAGATTACAGAGCTTTGAGATAAAGGTATGAAGGAACATCAGGAAATCCCTGCACTACAGTGATACCACTACAACTACCGTGATGCATTTAGTGAAGAAACAGATGTTAGATATCAAACCAAAAAAGCAACCCCATGCTGAGAGAGAGCAACTGAAACCCAGGATGAAGCACATGAATCGAACATTCTTTCAAAAAACCTGCAGGGAGGTGCACTTTTTCTCCTGACTATATTCTGCAACTACATGTGAAAAGAGGAAGTACTGCTCAAAGCAGAGTAATGTTGAATTTGACACGTTTTATATAGCAGCTAAAAGCATTAAAAACAAAATCACTCCCTAGTTTTCTGTACACTAAAAATTGCCAACACCAATCTGTCAATGGATGGCTGCAGGGAAAGGGCTTAAAGACTATTAACACTGTAGTTGCTGATATGTCTGCCTAAACTTTTACAAAGGGTAGAGCTACATGTATTTAAACTTAGCTCTCCTAGAATGATGGTGCCCGAGTGAAACTTCCTGAAGCATCACTTTCTATAAAAGTTTGACATGTTTTTGGCCCTACAGGTCAGCAAGCCTTACTCTGACTTCTCATACTGCTTCCTTAAAATGCTGCAGTATTAGCCTCTCATTTTGTCAGTACAGACTACTGAACAAAGGCCTGCACATTTATAATTTGAAGTAATGTACTTTGAAGTAACATGAATAGTTGGTGGATATTGCAATGCAAATATAATCTGCAGCTTGAAGCCTGCTGTGAAATGAAAATGGAAGCTCAAAAAATCCATTGTACAAGAGGAAGGACTTCTCAGGTTGTTAACACACTGCCACATCGAGTTTAATTTTATCTGTATCTGATATTATTAAAAATTAAGTTCAAATTATTACTAATTATTTTCACCAGTCCAGGTCTGTGATGGACATTAGCATATGATTTAAGAAATAATGGAATTCAGGATACACATTCAGCAGGGTACCGAGGTGAAGGAAAAGGGGGAGTAATAATACTGATTGTGGCAAGGGCTCCAGCAATGAAAGAAGAAAAAAGATAGAGGCAGATTTGTGGTAGTAAATAGTTACTATCGGGATAGGAGGATTATACTATCATGTAATTATATTCAACCCGAAACTCTATTACACAGCTTAGGAGAATTTTGGGAAAATAATGAGCTTTCAGCATGGAATATTTATTTATGGGCAGGGTCCAGAAATTTACTTGCAATACTGAGGATGAATTGGGGGCCTAGAAGGGGAACATAACAAAAGAAGGTAGATTTCTGAAGCAGTATTTGAGAATATCTGATATAGAATATGTGAATTTAGTATTATTCTCCAAGATACACTACATGGGAAAGATGGAATAGAAATTATACTTCACACAAGTATATATTTAATTGAAAGCTTTGAGAACCATCCAATAACTACATCAGATCATGCACCAATAAAAACTAAGTTAAATATGTACAGTGATGTAAAAATGAGACAGTGGCACTTTCATGTCTATTAAAAGACAGGAATTTAAGCAATGGGTAGTGGCTATTATTCAACAGACACTGGGGAATATATTAATTACTTCAAAAGAAATGAGAGATATAAGAAATAAGTAATAGGAATTAGCGGGTTTGACAAAGGTTAAAGTGTTAAGTATTGCAGAAGGGTAATCTCATACAGCAAGAGGAGCATTAACCCTTATTTTCTCATTAGTATTCAGTGGAGTACTTGGCTAATATGCAGGAGTTTAGAAAGATTATTTTTGAGAACTACTCAAGAGTGCAATATGTTTTCACCTTATGCAACATAAAGTAAAAAGAGTTACAAGCAAACTTAAGGAGCCTATGACCAGAAAAATAACCGCACAGCCTTTAGCGATATTACAGATACTTCAAAAAATGTATGAAATTTGTATAAATCAGAAGAATGGGGGGGGGGGCAAGAAGGCACAGGTGAAAATAGTTATTGAAGACTTAATTATGCAAAATTTAGAAGATGATGAGACTCAAATTAATAATTACACGTGGAGATGAGATAAAAATTGTGACATATAATCAATCAACAGGGAAATATCCAGGAACAGATGGCATTCCTGTGGAACTTGGAAAGTTGGGAGGGAAGAAAAGTGATAACCTTGATTTATCAATATCTTTAAATGGGGTGCTGCCAACAGCTTGAAAGAAAGCTGTGGTGGCTGTGTTACCCTAAAATATCTGGCTTCAATTTTAATCTATGATTTTAAAGCATTTATGTCTATATTAGACTAAGAGAATGCCAAAGTTGTTTCCAAAGTTGACAGAAAAGAATTAATGTGTTTTTGTGGATGGGAGGCAAATATTTGATACCATTAACAGAAAAATGATGACCAAGAGGAAAGAGGGGTGTAAGAAAGCATAGCTATTGTTGATGGGTCTTGATGCACAGAAAGCATTTGATAAAAGTTAGGTGAGATTTTATGAATAGGACAATGGTAACAAGTCCAGAAAAGGACAATTTTCAAGTCTTTTCAGGAGAAATAAATGAAGGCAAAAGAAATGTGATAGAAGTCAGTAATGTATCCAATCATGAACTGGTGAATATTTGTAGTTAGGGGGACACAATAAGATGACTTATTTAGGTAAACGGTATAAAATGTATTCTGTTATGGCAGACAAATACACATGGGAAGAAACTAAAAAAACTAATACACAAAACTGATAAAAAATGGAAGCTCCTTATTATGGACATAGACAGGAAGCAATGGAAGACTTAAAAAGTGTTAATTTTAAAATTATTAATTTGTGTAGTAAAAAGATTTCTTATGACTGCTGTGTATTAAGTAAGGGATGGAATTTTGCCCCAGCACAAAGGGCCAACAAACTTACCATGATTAATGAATTAAAAGACTATGTGAGAAAATTAAATCTCAAAGTATTGTTAGGAAGTCAGAAACCTAATAATTGTGACTTCTATAAACCTAGTTGTTATAATCCAACCTTTATGTAAAGAATTGGAAATGTTTCTCAATATATGTGAACTACATATGCTAGAAATGTTAGAAGAAGATACAAAATACAAATATTATAATCTAACAAAAAAAGAGAAAAAATGTTTAGATGTCCTACTTAAAGATGAGAATATACTTGTCTTAAAAGCTGACAAAGGGGGAGCAATGGTTTTAATGGATAGGAAAGATTATGAAGGAAAGATGAAAGAAATGTTATCAGACTCCAATTTTTATAAGTCAGTAAATATGTCTGAAATTAAGAAAGGTTTTTCAGTTATAGAATAATGTATAGTAGAATGGTTCTATGCAGGTAGAATTGATGAAACAATGAAAAGGAACATAACTAATAACAACCCGCTGATTAGTAGGATCTTTGGAATACCAAAAACCCATAAAAACATAGATTCTCCCCCTTTAAGACCAATAGTTGCTAGTAAAAATAGTAAATTAGAAGGGATGTCTATTTTGGTAGATAAACATTTACAGAAAGTCGTTCCGAAGGGAGTCACTTATATAAAGGAGAGCTATGACTGCATGGCAAAACTTAACAATATTAAGGTCTCAGAATCTGATATACTTGTAACATTAGATATAAATTCTCTCTATACTATGATTCCTAATAAGGAAGGTATGGAGATGGTTAGAATGGAATTATTGAAATCAAGAGAATTTTCTATAAATGCTATTAGTCTGCCAATGGAAATGATAGATTTAGTACTAAGTTAGTTAATGTGGTAGCTATGGGTGCGGCTTTAGCACCTAGCTACACCAATTTATTCATGCAAGGCTGGGAAACAGCAAATATATTAGAAAGTAGGTTTGTGAAAAATATCATCAAAATGTTAAGATTTATTGACGATATTCTGATTATTTGGAGTGGGACGGTCAAAGAATTAAATTTGTTTTTGAAATATATTGACAATGTCTGTTCTTATATTAAGTTTTCATACAATATCAATACTGAAAATATTATTTTTTTAAATCTCACTATATACAAAAAAGATGGAAAACTAGTGTCAAAAATATATAAAAAAGAATTTCAAAATAATATGTATCTACATTATTCAAGTTTACATCCAAAAAAAACTAATCAGAATATTGTCAAAGGACAAATAAAGAGAATAAGTAATTTAACAGATGATAATGAAATTTTCCATTTAGAAGCTGATAACTTCTGTGAAAGGATGTTAAGTAGAGGTTATCCCCAAGAAACGATTAAGGAAGTTATGACAGAAGAAATTATAAATAGAAATAAAAATGAGGAAAAGAAGTCGAATAGAACATCTTCAGCAGATTTTACTACTGCTTTGGCAGTACAAAATAGTACTGATTCTTATGTTATCAAAAATATAGTAAGAAAAAATTGGGGAATTTTTAAAACCAATATTAATTACAGAAGTTAGGCGACAAACCTAAATTTGTGCAAAAAAAGAGCAAAAAATTTTAAAGATTTTTTTCAAGGAAAATTAAATAAAAGTAGAGTAGTAGAAGAAAGAAAAGGAATGTATAAATGTTTTAATTGTAATTATTGCAATTATTTATATACAGATAGGCATGAGATTTCTGTGGGCAAAACTAAGATATATGTTCCAGGCAGATTTACTTGCAAGTCTAAAAATGTTGTCTATTTAATAATATGTGTAGATTGTAACTCATTTTATGTAGGTAGAACAGGAAGGGAATTGTATAAAAGAATTTATGAACATCAATATGCCATAGGCAAAAGAGATGTCAAAAATGCTTTGGCAAAACATATTTAGAAAGTAAATGTAAGACTAATTTCAAATGTTTAGTTATAGATTTTATCCATCCCAATGTTACAAAGATAAATATAGAAGAAGAATTGGGGTGGCTTGAATACTGCTGGCAAGTGAGATTAAATGCGTGTTATTCGCCAGGGTTAAATAATAGAGAGGAATTCATTATGCATTTAAAAAGGAAGGGTTTTAAACATTAGGTTAGTCTTTAGGCATACATAATAGATTAAAAATATTGTAGTTCAAACACATTTTAAACTGATAACTTTTAATTGGATGGCTTAATTGAAGCAGCTTAGTAATTGCTAAGAGTATTTAAATGAAGCAGTGTGTTGTAACCATTAGTCTGAAGAAATCTCCCTTTGGAGATGAAAGCGCTCACTTGTGGTTATATTACAGCTTAACTACAGCTTGTTTTCATGTGTTTTATTGGATTTTATCCTGTGGATTTTACTTCGTGGATTAAACTTCTTTTTGTGCTATTCTGCCATCGTTTCTTTTTGGATTTATAGGCAGGAAGATACCAAGCAGTGAAAATGTTTTCAGTCCTTTTAGTCTTATATACAAGGTCAGCCATATTTTATCAAGCAGAGAATGAATTGTAAATAATAATAAAGAGCTGAAGGAATTTGTTTGGTAGGGAAAGAGGGCAAGAGTTAAGTGGGACAAACCAATTCTTTACACAAAACAAGACCGTTTAGGTTTATCTGATTTCAAGGGGTACTTGAGAGCTACACAGTCATCCAAGTAAGGGAAAACTTCTATTCCTTTAAACTGCATGTGAGCCAGAAATGGAGCCATGCATTTGCTAAACAGAGGGAAGCTGTGGTAAGTCCAAATGGCAGGGCTCTGACCTTATAATGACTGGCTCTCATTAGGAGTGCACAGATTTGCTATGTTGGTGTATAGGTATGCATCTTGAAAGTCCAAACAGCACATCCAGTCTCTTGCCTGCACATATGGTAGAATTGACTGCACCATGACAATCTAGAACAACTCCTTCCTCACATATTGATTTAGTCAACTTAGGCCGAGAATGGGTCTTAAGTCCTGACTTTTTTGGGGCACCAAGAAGAACCTGGAGTAGAATGCAGACCCTACCTTGTCTTGTGAAACCTCTTGTATGGCTCTTTATTGAAGAGATCTGACCTGCTATCCTGATGCCCTTCATTGATGCAGTGACACTTGTGGATGGTGTGATGGAAGGCTTTTAAGCATCACTGAAAAGAGAACATAGTAACTTCTGAATATATTACTTATCTACATGTCCATGATGGCTAATGATGTGTTGGGATGGAGGGAAAGACATCCACTGAAAGGCTCCAGAGTGGAAAAGTCTAGTAACTGCTCAGGACCCATTAGGTCAGGGTCCTCGAAAGGACTTTCTATATTCTTATTTCAGAAAATCTCTGCCTCTAGGGTGGTGGCCAGACTAGAATTCTCCACTGCCATGGGACCTAGTCAAACACGGTCTGTTCTGGGGCTGTAGGGCTCATGAAATTAAACATTTTGGCATCCATTTGATTCCTCTGAAAAGCTATCTGAGGCACCAAAAACTTTACCCCAATAGCTGAGAACTTTCTGTCATGCTGTTCACACTGCAGTGCTCTTTCATTCACTTTCTGCTCAAAGTAGGAGAAGCAATCAAAGGGCATACTGTTGAATGTCACCTTGAAGTGGTCCCCAAAGTCTGTTAGACAAAGTCAGGCCTGCCTCCTCATCACTAATCCTGAGCTCCCTCCCTGAGCTGCACCATCCACAGAATTGTGAACAAGACATATCGTCAGCAAAGATATAAAAGCTATAGTAGCCATTTGGGATTTTGGTTGGGTCCTCAAGTCACCCACAGGAAGTTATTTCAAACTGTCTGTTACTTTTCCAGACAGTTCCTTCTGAAACCTGGTCACATGCTCCATGTAGTTCAGAACTCGGGTCAAAAATGTATCTGACATATAAACATGCTTCTCCAATGTATTCATCATCCAAACTCCCTGATCAGTGATTGGATAGTCTGTGCATCCTTTGGGACATCTTTCTTGGTGGCAGCGGACACCATTATGGAATCCACAAGAGGTCCCATACTCCTGCGACATTTATCCTCTGGGATTAACAGCACTTTAACAGGTTTCCTGGGTAAGGGTATGGGTTTGGGTTTGGTCACACATTATTGCACTCCATATCCACTAGCTTGCCTGGGAGTGGCACAACCCAGGCCACTGAGGGTGAAGATCTATAAGCCTCCCGCAACAGCCCCTTCTCTCTGGGGTGGTGGGATCAATTGGCCATAATCCCCTCTGACTCATCATCTCCAATGTTTGCCAAAGGAAGCATTCTCTAAAGGAGATTTGGGGGAAAATCCTCCTTCATCAAGATCTGTAGCTGGGGAAGGAGCCCCTGAAGTGCTTTTTATTGCATCTCATCTTCCTAAGGGGATTAGGTGGGAGGTCATCTGATCTCTAAGGAAAAAGCATCACAGAGTTTCACACTGTAGGCCTATAAAGTCCTCTGTCCCAGAGGATCATTTATGAAGAATGGTCAAAGGAACAGGCATTGATAGTGTCTCTGGGAAGAATCAGCTGTTCTTGTACCTGCCCCTGCAAAAGGGCCAATATGTGGTCTCTCCTCCACTGATATGCTGATAGATATCTTGGTCTGAAACACTTTGCATCAAGCACATCAGCTCTGCTGAAACCTAGTATGACTGCCACCAACCACTCTATAGCTAAAGTCATCTCAAAGGATTTCAGCACAGAAGATTCAAGTTCCATAACCTTTGACACTGACAAAGCTCTTGCCATCTTTGAGGGCCGTGAGCTTAGCACTGAAACTTTTGTCTCTAGTGGCCCCTAATGCTAACACCAATGCTGAGGGAACTGGCATGCATGAAGAAACATCCACTGATGCTGAAGGAACACCTACAGGTATGAGTATCAATTCCAGAACTACCAGGGATGAAAGAGACACGAGGAGGAGAAATAGGAGAGAAGGAAGAAAATAAATCTTCTTAAGCAGTCAGTTATCAAAAGGGTTGAGATGACACTGCTGAATCAGAGCATTCATGAAAGTCATCATTACCTGCTCCCAATCCAAAGTGATAGGCCTTTGAAGAGACCTGTAAGATGTGAAGGAAGACACTGAGTCAGGTCTTGAAGAGAGGAACTTCAATAGCTCTCTCAGAAGTTAAACTTCCCACTCTTCTTCTCAAGCACAAGTCAGCAGTGCATGAAGACTCCTGCAGAGTTGAAGTGGTTATATTAAAAGAAGCCATGAATGACGGTCTGGTTTTATAAGAGGGAGAAGTTGTTCATAGATTATTATTAGGCTAACGACCTGGGGAGGGGCTTTCTAAGCCTGGCCAAGTTTTCCCAAAACAATGACATCCTGTATCCAAATAGGAAATTGAAGGCCAGGCATTTTGTATGTTACTTCTGTACATAACAGACAAGAGTGCCAGGCCCCGTCTAAAGTTCCTATTCCCTATCCACTGCTCTAGGTTGCGAATAAACTAGGTAATATACAAACTCAGCTTCACATGGATGGGAAGCATTTTCCATAGGAGAAGTCTCTGGAACACACATCTGTCCCTCCAGTTCTGTTTAAGTCACAGACAAAATTCAGGTCCTTAGACCTTGCATTGCTGGTACTGTCTGGCTTATAAACATGCAGGAGATACACAAGTGTGGGGTTTGTGGATGCCTTGTAAGTTATGCTTAGATCACTCTTCAGCAATCTACAGAAGAGTGAGCAGAGGGGAAGGGCCTTAAGGCACAATACATCAGGCTTGTTAACCCTTGTATTCTTTTTTTGTGAGAAATCTGAGGTCACTCTAGTTGCTACATATACCTGGTCAGGTACATACAGAAGGGAGCATTGCACTCTATGTCTGATGTGATATGGGCAGAGTACAGTGGGATAATGACCTCTTTGGACCTAGATGTCATTCCATTACTTATAAGCTGCACAACATAAAAGGATTTTCTCACCACTGTGGCTACATGGTGGTTGAAGGTAAGGTTATTGTCAGTGTGCATACCCAGATCCCTATCCACTGGGTCGACTCTTAGGGGGCATATTAAAAACTAAGTAATTGGCTGGGATGGTTGACTTTCCAAAGGGTACAATTATACATTTCTTAGCACTGAGTTTAAGACAATGGTTTTGGCACCATTTGTTAGTCAGAGATAGGCCATCCTGAAGAATGTTACTGTCTGCAGGGAGATGATAACCCCCAATTCGCAATCATCTACAAACTTAGTTAGCCATAAACCTTCAGCGTTTGCTTCCACTTCACAGAAATAGATGCCAAAAAGGAGATGGCCCAGTACCAAGTCCTGGTGGACTCTGCTAGTGACAGGCTTCTTGTTGGAGGTGGCCTCACCTATTTTGACCTCCTGAGTCCTATCAGTGAGCCAGCTGGCTATCCAGCAGGTGATAAAAAGGTTTATACCTAATTTAGTGTGCTTGTCTGAGTGGGGTATTGTATCAAAAACCTTGGCCAGGAAGAGGTAAGCTGTATGAACAGTCTTGCCCTCATCCATTGCTTTAGTGACCCTCTCTATGAAGTCCACCAGATTTCATGGGCATGACCTTCCTTTTAACAAAGCCGAACTGTGATGGTCCAGTGTTCACAGGCTACCTATGTTGTCGTTTATCACATCCATTACGATTCTTTCCATGGCCTTACATACGAGGCTGGTCAGACTTATGGGCTGTAGTTACCCAGTTCAGAGGTTGGACTTCCTTTGCGCAGGGGAAAGACTTTAGCCACCTTCCATTCCATGGGCACAAAACCTGAGTGTAGGCTTCAGTTGAAAAGTGATTCAAGTGGACCAGAGAAATCATGTTTCATGCTACTTAGTAAACATCTGGGATGTTATCTGGGCCCGTCGATGCAGTGTTTTTGGCTTTGAAAAGTGCATTTAAAACCTGTTCCCTTGTAATGTTTGGTTGGGGGCATTCTGGTATGCAACATTCCCTTTGAATTACTGGGGGGGGGTCTTGGGGGAGAAATTTGAGCTCATCCATTCTGTCAACAGGTGGCACAGTGGTGCACCTGTAGCGTTGTTGCCTCACAGCAAGAGGTTCTCCAGCCTTCTGTGTGGAGTCTGCATGTGCTCTCTGTGTTCGTGGCCAGTTTCCTCCCACGTTACCTGCAAGTTTCCCCCTACAAAATGCATCTGGAGCATTTCTCCCTGGGCCTCTGCTGAAAATTGGCTTTGTTCCAAGTCACACTTTCCCGGGTAACAAATGTTAAATAAATAAATAAATAAAATAGGTTGGCAATGGTCTCTGGGTCAGTGAGGGTGATGCCATTTACAATAAGTTCTGCGCATTACTGTGTATTTCCCTTGAGGTTATGGACATAGCTATAGAAAGCTTTGTGGTTGTCCTTTGCCTGAGAATCTGTTTTTCCTTCAAATGCAGCCTTTGAAGCATTGATTAAAACCCCCTCAGCTTCCTGTTTAGGCTAGTCAGTGTCTTTTTTAGTATGTTGGGCTTTTTTCCTCCTATGCTTGGTCACAACTTTTTTCCTTTATTGTATAACCAATTGATATTGTGATTCCATCAGGTTGGATTGTCTTTTGAGTTGGTCTTATTCTTAATATGAGTGGGCACAGCTCACTCTATACAACTATTAATATGGCTGCATAGGAATACTCTGTATAACTGCACGGGGATTTTGTAAACAGCTCAGTATTTGCTACGGTGTTTACTGGGTTTGGAGTGCTTGGAAATTAGCCAAGGAGTTGCTTAGTATAGAGAGACTAGCTTTAGAATAGTTCTTAAAGGTTGTTGCCTTCACTTTTAGGTCCCCGTATTTAATTTTTATTTCAAGTAATACTGTCTTATGGTCAGATCTGATGAGAGAGGACATTACACTGGGTGAGGAACATCATTGCACCACATTTGTACAAGGTCAAGGATGTTTGTACCCCTAGTATGAGAATGGACCGACTGTTCCACGATGTTGGGATTAACAAAGTTTAGGAATGGTTGGGTTTGTGCATTAGAAGCAGTGTAGGATTCCCAATCTATAGGGGGTAGCTGAGATCTCCCATGAAGATTGTATTGGGTTGAATAATGAGGGACTATAATACATTGAGATAGATAGTATGGGTATCCTGGGATATGGATGGGGACTTATAGGTTGCAAGGATATGGTATGAGGGGTCTACTTTTAAATGTCAAAATACCAGAATGTCATAGTACAGAACATCGAGACGAAAACACAGACTTCACAAAATGTTGAAACTTGAAATGGTCAAATTGCAGGTTTTCGAAAACAGATAGAAACACTTAAAGAATATGTTTAAATATGTTACTATCCTTTAAATATCTGCAGTATCTGATTAAGCAGTACTGCAGATGTTATGCTGAACACTGCTGGAGCTTTAGAAACCTTATCCACAAGTAAGCCATGTTAAAACACTAAGGGACTGTATACATCTGCAACACACATTCACCTTTAAAAGCAATTTAAACAACACAGAATGTTTTCTTGAAGTCGGCATAAATGCACAGGGAAATGTAAAGATGTCATAGTCTGTGTGTCTTTGCCAAACTGTTTAAACATGTGTCGGTTTCTGAAAGCTGTAGTGTAGATGTTGTAGTGGTGAAAATATATCCATTGTATTTTTAATTGCAAACACGAACTTAAATTATTTATGTATTTACATTGTGTATTTTGTAGTATAAGTATCTGCTTTGCACAACTAAGAATACTACAGTCTTTTTTTTGAACTGCTGAATTTTAAATTTTGCTGATTACACTGAAGTAATGGAGGGGCAAGACTGTAATGTGTGCAGTGCAACTTTCGATATTCTGAGATTCGGTGTTCAGAACTTTGTGTTCTGCAAACTCTGTGTTTTTGTCTCAATCTTCTGTAGTTCAACCTTCTGGTATTTTGACATTTGAAAGTTGACCCGGTATGAGACCCTGTTTATGGGGAGTTGCTCAGGTATGAGTTCTAGTGGGTTACACACTAACTAGTCTGGATGCAAGGTTATTTTTTTTAATATACACCGAGACTCCTCCACCTTTAGTTCTCTCTTGTTCTCAGCTCTTTCTTGGTGACAATTTTTCCAAGATTGAAACACCAGGCTCCTTTCTTTTATGCTTCTCTTCTCTTTTTTCTTTCCAGGTCTATGTTCTATGGAATAACACTTGTCAGAGTCCTCCTGGGTGTTCTCTGCCACTAAGAATAACGCAGGGATTAACAGTCCATTCAACAGGAGTCCGTTTCTCCTGTCTTTAAGTGTGCAAGAATTGAAGTCCTTGAAAACTGAACATTAGCTATTCATGTGTTTCACACCCAAACACAAATCAGGTGGGTTCTGCGGGTGGGAAATTTAGACCACATTTTTTGAAACAGCTTGGGTGAATTGTCCATGATTATGCCTTACGATACAAACATACCATACTACTACAGCAACACTCCAAGAAAACCGTTATACATTAAAGTGATCTCTTCTCTAAAGGCAGAAGGGTCAGAGAAGTACAGAGTTTTTTTTTTTTTTTTTTTTTTTTTAAGTGATGTGGAGGGGATAGAGAAGAGGAGAAAAGATGGAAAAGCAGCAAGAGATAAGAAAAGTTAGAAACAGCTAAAACGTTTTAAAGACAGAAGAGCAAAGCTCTTTAAGAGGTCTTGTAATCAAAGTTAAAGGAAGAGTCACTTATCTTACAGAAAAAAAACAGCTAACTGCACTGTTTCAGCTTGCTTAGGAGATGTTGAAGCTGCAATGGAAAAAATGAGATATGGAGTGTCTCTACAGAGCAAAGGATTGTGGGATAAGGGAGGAGCTAGAGCTTGCAAGGAGATTCTTTGCCCAAAAAAGAAGAAGACATTCTACTAAAGTTCCCAGGACAGGACTAGTGTAAATGAGTGGTTTGGTTTTAACTAGCTTTAGTGAAATCTATCACCAAAATAAGAGATACAATTTGTTTTGAGGGAGCATACAGGTGGGGTCATTTATGAAGAGTGAGGAAAAGTAGTTATCTATGCACCAAACCCTGAGGGATACCTTCGTGCATTGTACCTGTACAAGAATACTTACCTGGACTAACCTCATCTAAGTCAAAGTCAAAGTAAACTTTACTGTCAATCAGATATACACAGCAGTGCAAGCTGAATGAAATTACATTGCTTTGGTCCCTGTGCAAGACATAACAATGTAAACATAGTTTGAATGAGAATAAGACAAATGCACAAACAGTTATAATTAAAATATTAGCACAATAAATTACCATGATTGGACAAGAAGACTTTAGACAATATTATACTACTAAGTATTGCAAGACTATGACTTCACATTGTGACTGCTTAGATATTGCACTTCATCAGTTGTAGTATGACATATTCTGATGTTCATACTGCACATGTATGGTGTGGTGACTCACTCCTGACTATTGCACATTCAGAAGTAACAGCATAAGAAATCAGGCTTACTGTACCAGTTATTGAAGCAATTTGCCAGAGTGATTACTATAGGTGATACTTCACAGCAAGTGGCACATTGATCTAATTATTTGCTGTCATTGTCATACCTGGCATTCAATTTCAGCTGCCTTATGGACAGAGGGAAGAAGCTCCTGTTTAGTCTAGACATTTTGCAGTGTAAGCTGCGATACCACCTGCCTGAGGAAAGGTGAAAGTATATGCAGTGAGCATGCACGTTCTAAATGTTCTGTCAGTAATGCAAGCTTTTGCACCACCAGAAAAGATTGCTTGAGAATACAGCATCAGGTAATGTCTGAAGCAGCATATAGTGGTTCATTGCATCAAAGGCCAAGGCCGAGAAAGATTGCCCCAGTTAGCTTACCTTATTCCTTTTTAAAGAAAATACAGTCTGACAATATGTAAATAGCAGAATGTTAAAGTTTAATGTGAAGCCATGTTGTCTCTCAAAGTACATCATACTTTGATGCATTCCATTATCTGATCATAGATAACAGGACACAGGGCTGCAACTGGATGCTAGTCAATGGAATGACATGGGGAAGAGTTCTTTGTCAAAAGCATGATAAGAGCATGTTTAAACCGATAAGGTGGGGTACTACTGATGTGGGACTGACTATAAAGGGAAGTGAGAGGTTTGCTAAATATTTCACTGCCTAATGTTAGTTAGTATATTGGGGTGAAAGAACACATTATATCAATCATGAATTTCTTCAAAATGTTTTTCAACATTTGATTTGACTGTAGTTTTGAAATAAAATGGAAAATTTTGTAGGACTTTGGGTAAAGGAAGGCAGGTGGAATGTTACAAGTATTAATGAACACAAGTTATTGTAAATGAGGTATTACATATGTTTTCTTTCAGGTCTGTGATTAAAGAGGGCTTGCGACTGCATACTGTGCTGGTTTTTGAGCCAAGATTTTTTTAATTACTTAAGAGAACAGTTTGGGTTAGCTTAAGTGAGACAATTCCTCCAATAGTCAGCCTTGGCCTGTTAGAGAAAATTCTAGTATCAATTTTAATTAGTGAGTATTTTGAATATTTATCTGTATTATGAGATTCAGTTTTCTGTTCAACCCGTGTCTCGTCTCTATGCTTTATCAGCTGTTTAACAAACTCATTAATGGAGTTTGTTTGCCTTGAAATCTAAATTTTTTATATTGGTATAATCTGCCCTGAACGGAGGCTAAGAAGTTACAAAACGTAGATAAGGATCTTGTGGGGTTACTTCAACTGTGGAAGGAGCTCCAATCTATAGCCTGACGTTTGGCAAGTATTGTATCTGATGAGGAAAGAGGGATAGCTCTTGAGAGTATTAGCTGAGAGTAGCTCTCAGTATGTTTATGGGCCAAGCAAAAAAGAAAGCAATTCCTTTGTGTATTCTGTTAGATGTTAAGCTGTGCCTGTTTGCCAGGAATATTTGTTAAAAAGAATACCAAGCAGAATAATGCCTCTATCATTAAGGTTAGATAAAGTACCTAATGTGACTAGTTGTGCGAGTCTGAGATTCAAACCAGTTGAGGTTCAGATCACCCAATAATATCAACTGTGATATTCTGTGTGCTTAAGGATTACGTTTAGTGTGAATTCAAGGAGGGAGCGGGATAAGGGTGGAGGGATATAGATTATTGCTAACTGTACTTTCACTTGATTGCTTAGTATTATTTAGAACCCTAGCTAATTTCCGTAACTTGTCAGATGGGAAGTAATTTCTGGCTATTAGCAAGGAGACAAACTGGATACACTCCCTGATGTGTGCCTGGTCTATTATCAGCAAATATGGTGTAGTTGCTTGTAATAAAGGCTGCAGTGAAGAGGAAACTAAGCCACAATTTACTAATTGTTAAAAGTCTGGGACTGCAATGCAATGACTACTGCTCTACTTGTGGCCATTTGCTTTTAATGCTCCCAATATTCATGCATCGCAGTGAGACATTCTTAATGGATAGTGATGTAAAAGCTGGTCCTGAGTTGAGGTGAATGTTACGTGACTTAACTTACGTAAGGTGTCGATCTGTCTTCATTGTATTGGCAACTGTTTTCAGACTTCAACAAAAAAAAACTTAAATTTTTTTCCTTGTGTGGGGAAGACACGGGAGGCATCCATAGACTTTACTGGATCCAAGTTGCACATGTGCAGAGATGCATCAATAAAAGTCTCTGGACAGCTACCTCAAAAATGTTGGCACACAGGTAAATACTAAATGTATTTGTCCCATGGTTTTAATAAAATGTTTACGAAGCTTTTTACTGAAAAAAAAAATGGCCCAAGTAAATGCAAATATACTTGTGGAAACAGGATTGCAATGTTTCATATCCCAAGCCCCTGTTGACACTTACCAAAGGTACCAGAACTTGTCAGAGATTTGGGATGCATGGCTAGGCTTAAAAAGGCCCTTGTGTTCATTAGCTTAGTAAACACCTATGAACCTATTGCAGCATTTAACTCACCAGATGCCATGATGAAGTACAATATTATGGCAAAACAGTAAGTGAGAACAAGAAATTTATTTATTTATCCTTTGTTGAATGGGTTAGTCCCATTAGGCTAGTAGTCTCTTCAGGGGAGACTCAAGGTGGCATTTATACTACTAGGGGAAATCTGGCCAGAGCATGGTGGATTTCACCTTCTCTTTTCATGTACAGGATGCTGTATGTGGTTTCTCTTCCTGCTTCTGGTCTGAGCTCGAAGGTACCTTGAAGAAGAAGAGAGAATTAATGGACTGTTTGGTATTTGGTGAAATCAGTAATGAAAAAAAGGTGATGCCTAAAAAAAATGAAGATGAAATTGTAATCTGTGTGTTGGAGGTAAGGATCGAAAAGGTGTAGGCAGGCGAGCCTGCAAGATAAAGAAAGGAAAGTGTTAAGGAAGATGAGAAAGCAGTCAAGCTTTCTCAAAAGAGCCATACTGAAGGAGATAGTAAAGCAGTGGAAGTTGGTGATGGATTTGGAGGAGTTTTTCAAGAAAATCAATTTAGAGATAAAGTTTTGACACAAGAATGTGTTGTTACAACCCTCCAGTCAAAAGGGTTGTGGTGTGTTACTTTCGGATTTGGTGAACATGAGTGAGCTGGAGAGTGGCAAAGATGTGTCCTGCGGGGATTTAATGGAAAAAAATTCAACAAGATGAAGAAATAGTTGTGAATGGATAATCATATGCGGAACTGGTGAAGGCGGGAGTGGAGAATAGAAGTTATGTAAAAATGTATTGGATATGTCAAAAACATGTATGACAATAGAGGTTTGTGAACTGGGGCATGGGACTGCAATGTGATTTTGAAAATTGAAAATGAGAGTACTGTGCATACACCAAGTATTATAACTGTTGAAGGTGACAAAAACATGGTACAGCAGAAAACATGTTTTTTTTTTCCTGTGGAAAACGTGATCATTTAATTAGCAATTGTGTTAAAAGATGTTTTTATGTGGGGGAAAACAGGACATGATGCAAGAAATTGTGAGTTGAGATGTTATAAATGTAATAAAAGGGGCATGGGGGTGTGAAGAAAAAGGAAAGTCAACAGAATTAGAAACTGTACAAATATCACCAGAGCAAGATCAAAAGGGCAAAGTTGTGCAAAAAAAGCTAGAAACAGTGGAAACACAAATAGAAACAATGGATAGAGAACAAGCAGTACAAACGTTTGTATGCAGGAAGACCTTAATACAGAGAAAACTGAAGAAGAGTAGCCATGGTTGAGTGATAGTGATTTTGTTAAATGGAATACAGTTAAACAAAAAAGAAATTCTATTAGTAAAAGAGTGCAGGAGAGGAAAAGAAACATTACAGATGGACTTGAAAAGGATGAATATATATTACTTTAAGGCAGAATTACTTGTAACGTCTTAGTGCTTAATGTCAATAGTTTAAAGAAGTTGGAGAAAAGAATATGGATTTTGGAGTGGTGTAAAAAGCAAGGCAGAGATATTATTCTAGAAGACATTAGATTTCTATTTCAAGTGGAAAGGCATCAAACAGAACTATAATGGGGAAATATCATTTGGAATTTTGAGAGAGAGATCTATTCAGGAATAAAGATATGGTAAAAGTACTGGATATTTCCCTTTATTTGGGGATTGAAGTAAAATCTGGTAATGGGTAGTATTACAATTATTGATGGATGATGGATGGATCATATCAAAATTATTGCAAGTTACGCATATGTAACACAAAGGAAGAGAAGAGATGTTCAGAATTATTATTCAATATGTAGCAGTTAATATGGAGATTATTGTAGCAGGAGATTTCAACTGTAATTTAAGACAACAGAAAAATAAAGCATATCATTGTTGCCTCACAGTAAGACGTTGTCCTGCTCAATTTCACAGCTAAAGCGTCTTCTATGTGGAGACATGCGTGAGTGGGCGTACCTTCGTTGAAGGTTGTACGTCAGGGCTGGCAACTCGGTACGTAAAAATCTACTGCCAATCATTAGCGGACCGGAGTTCCACTGTGGCGACCCCTAACCGGGAAAAGCTGAAAGATACAACAACATGTTAAAATAGTACTGGATATTATAAAATACGGACAGTTAAGAACCTGGAATCAAAAGACATGGGCATATAAGACAGGGGAAACAGTATGGAAATAGATTATTTTTTATTATGAGAAAATGTATTAACAGTAAAAAAAAAAAATAGGTGTGTTGATGAAAGGTTTTTCAGATCATAGGGCAATCTGGATTATGATAAAACAAAATTCTGAGTATATAAAAATAGGGAAATGCTTGAAAAGAGCAATTGAGGTAAAATGGGATGTAGGGAGAAGAGATATAATGAAATTATGGCAAAATTATGTAGAGATGAAAGCTTTCTAGAAGGACTGATTAGCGTGATGGTTAAGTTTTAATCAAAAATATAAAAACTGCTGTGTAACATGGGTCAAAGAAACAATAAATATGGAAAAGATAAAGTATAAGTGATGATAGTACTGACTGTTTAGAGAAGAATACTGAAAAAATTATAAGGAATAGATATTATATGAGTTGAACAAGAAAAGAATAGAACATTTATTTCATGAACAAAGATATTTTCTGCAAGGAAAAAAGAAAAACTTACACCATATTTAAGTAAAATAACTAACATAATAGTGTCATGTGAGAAATGAATGATTTATCAGGGATAATATACAATACAGAAATACAAAGAAAATTATGGAAATAGTAAAACAGCATATTAGGACATTATTTAAAGGAGAAATAATAAAGACGGGTAAGGAATGGAAGACGTATAAAGACAAAGATTTGGAAAAAAAATCATAACAGAATAATTAGAACGGGTTTTAAAATGGTGAATCTAGATTTGGTAGCAGGACCGGATAGAAAAGAATACAGGATGTACAGTAATATGACTTTAGATCCAAAAAATGGTTTGCAAGGGTATTAGTTGAATGTCTGGACAAAGGTTTTGTGTATAAAGAATTGTGTAGGGGTGTGGTTAGATTTATATGGAAAAAAGGTGATAAATGAGAAATACAGAAATGGAGACCAAAAGTATTAAATAACACAAGCTATAAACCTTCCATGAAAATTTTACAAAAAAGGAAGAAAGAAAAAGTGGGTACAGTTGTAAATGAATACATATATGGTAAAAAAGGAAAAAGGGGTTCAACATTTGTTACTGATAATTAGGGAACAAGTTGAAGATATAGTATAAAGAAAAGTTAGGCAAAATTAATGGTAGGGGATTTAAGTAAAATGTTTGATTCAATTCACCATTCTTGTACTATGGGATATATCTGAGGTTTACATAAGAAAAGATGAAAAAAGTTTGCATTACATCATATAGGTACAATATAGTTAATGCAATGATAAATGGGTGGTTAAGTGAAGATATACAGCTTGAGAAGAGTAGAAGACCAGGTTGTCCACTGAATGGTACATTATTTTTATTAGTAATGAATGTGATATCTGTTTTTATTAACATATGCAGATGATATTATTGCAAAAGATAGATTAGGTATGAGTATAGTGAGAAAGCACTTGCATGAGATTATTCAAGTAATATGACTTTTGATAAAGAAAAGGTCAAGGATTAGGGTTTGAGGGGATGAGTGGAGGAATTAAATTCAATATGCCAAAAATCAAAATTCTTGGAATTAGCTTTGGAAAACAAAAAAAAAGAATGTTTAATTGATTCCATTTTGATAACCAGAACTGCTTACTTAGCAGGTGTTTTCAGTAATCCTTTCACTTTGGGGAAAAAGTGTGTAATATAATTTTTTCCTTTATTTGGGGATCTAAGTAGAATCAGTTAAAACAGGGGTTTAAATGCAAGTAAAGAAAAAGGAGGATTGGGGTTAATAAATCCTATAGTTTATACTGAATCATTAAATTTATATCAAGTGATGAAATTTTACAGGATAATGGGGCCGCTCTGTTGACACAGCTATTAAGTTTGAAGTATAAAACAGAATGGTTAATCTTTTTTAATTCAAAAAAGGAGGAGAGTTTGTTATAATAAAGAAATGGAGACTTAAAAAAATAAGATTATTATTTGGAAGATAAATGTAAAAAATGGAAAATGGGATGAAAGCATGGTATAATGATATTATGGAAAAATATTTCTGGATATATCCATGGAAGGAGTTAAATGGGGGGGGGGTGGAGTACTATAAATGCAAGAATAGAAATATGTAAGGACATGATAAAGTGCCAAGATTTTTTATGGAGGTTAAATATACAAAAATTGCTAGTGAAGGTGAATATGCCTTATAAAAGCAAAAAGATAGAATCTGCATTGCAGCAAATTTGAAACTAGTGAACATTTATCTTCTAGGATGTAGAAGAGTTAAAATGATATGGAAAAAAGATCTTCAATATGAATTATGTGGAGGGATTCACAGAGGTAATAACTTAAATATGGACATGACTAAATGTGGGTATTACAGGAACAAAAGTAGAAATTATGCTGAAAGAAATGATAAAAGAATGTTCTGTATTTTATGGTTTAATTTGGAACCAGACAGTGAAGAAAATTATATTCAATGAAAAACGTGATTTGGCCATGATGTTAAAAAAGGTTTGGGTTGTGGAAGTTGGACTGGAGGTCAGAAAGTAAAAATAAAGATTACTCTATTTATGAAGAGAATGTAAAAAGAAAGAAATGCTGTACATATTTATTGTAAATATTGTTTATAGTATACATACTGTAAAATATGTACATAAAATGCAAATAACCAATTTTTTTTTAGTAAATGACCCCTACTCTTTTCCATGTCGAGTTACCAGAGCGTTGTGACCAGAAATGAGTATAATGGAGGACAGCAAGGAGAGAGATGAGAGGTGCATACTTGGAGAGTATATCAGTGAAGTGCAACTTGTGTCCAGTTGTGAGCAGGATGTAAAACAACATGTGGCTATAGATACAAACTGTACATTCAGTGGGTTACCAAACAAAGATTATAGAATTACAAAAAGGAGGTTTAGAAAAGAAATTCTGACCCAAATAATGGAGATGGAACTTATAGACGAAGTGGTGGTTTCAACGTCAGAAACAGCATCAGAAACTATAAATGAAATACATCACAAAAGTGATGAGTTATATCTGGATGATATGCTGGCGATAAATGGTGCAGAGATTTGCAAGGAAGGTACTGTGACTGAATTAAAATTAAATAAGAATTGTAAAACTTATGCAGAAATAATGGCACATAGTTCCAAACAGAATGAACAAGTATAAGAAGATTTAAACTGATACCAAGGACTGAAACAAAAAAGAAACAACTATTGATAGATATTATATATGGGACAATGTAACAACTTCTTTTGGGATTAAACCTGAAAGTCAGAGCTTATACACACATCAGAACAGAATCATTTTGTGAAGTTACATTTGAAAACTAGGAAAAAGCAGAGATTTGTGGCAAACTTTGAAAAATATATATTTCTGTCATCCATGGAATGAGTATATATGCAGTGATGGCGAACCTATAAAACACCAGTCAAAGATGACATCCCACAATGTTTTGGCCGACATAGCAGTCACCAACACCAGAGTTACCAAAGACACTGCTTTTGCATTCATTGCTCACATGAAGTACACTGAATTATTTTGGGTTTGGCGTGTCAAAAGCTTCTGGCACAAAAGGCTCACAATCACTGTACTAGGGGATGGAAAAAATGTTTAAGAGAAAAATATGTTTACAATTTTCAACAGCTGATATTGACGAGACTGATAAGGATGGTTTTTGAACAGCATTGCAAAACAGTGTATTAAAATATTATGACAGACACTTGAGGAATGGGGGTTGGAAATTATGGTGAATTTAAAGGTTATAGATGGAAATATTGTTCAATTACCACATTTTGTAATAATTAATAGCAAAAATGGAATTATGAGATATGTTAGGCAACCAAAAAAGTACAGTTGTGTACACTTACTATAAATGTAGATGTTCGAGTGTATTCACTGTTGCAGTCATTACATTTGGGGTAATCTGCTGGCAGGTTGCCCTCAGTCGGCCTGAATAACAAAGTCTTGGGTCCTGCGTTGGTTGCTGTCTCCTCTTCCATGACGTCAGGTCATCAGGGGTATAAAACATGCAGACGATGCCATTTTATTCAGTTTTTCTTGCCCCAGATGTTAGGTGCCCCCCAAATGGGGAGCAAAAAAAAATATATATATATATATATATATATATATATATATATAAATAAACAGAAATATATGTAAAAGCACTTTTAGCAACATAAACTTTACCTTCATCTAAAAGCAAATGCACCACAAAGGCTTTAGTATACAGTGAAGGAAAGAAAAGTTATAGAAAAGGGGGATTGCGGGTGGGTAACCCGGACTGCAGCAGTGAATACACTCGAACATCTACATTTATGGTACGTGTACACAACTGTACTATGTTTTTCATGTTTCACTGTTGCAGTCATTACATTTGGGTAGAATCCCAAAGCTATGGATGGGAGGATGGAACTAAATAACATTAGGAGTGGCTATAAGGCCCTGCAGAAATGCAGAGGTAAAGCCTGCCCTGGATTTGGAGAAGAGAGGCAAATGATAATGCTTTGTGAAGGCATGAACAGAGCTCCAAGTAGCAGCCTCTAGAATGTCTTTGGTTGGAACCCCTCTGAGAAAAGCTGCTGAGGTAGAGGCAGCCCTGGTGAAATGTGACCTGATCCCCTTGGGCACAGGTGTACCATGGTGCAAGTAGCAGAAACGAATGCAGTGGCTTATCCACTTAGAAACAGTCTGCTTTAATATAGCCTTTCCCTCTGACCCTGCAGCAAATGCTTCCAGTAGTTGCTCAGACTTCCTTAAAGATTTGGTCCTGTTTAAGTAGAATCTTAGTTGTCTGTGTACATCCAATGAATGCAGAATCCTCTCCTCCTTGTTCTGTGGATTTGGGTAAAATGTTGGCAGGTGAACTGCCTGGTTAAGAGCCGCACTGGATACCACCTTAGGCATAAAAGAAGGATTGGTCCTGAGGGACACCCTGTCCGGGTAAAATGTAATAAAAGGCTCCACAGCCATGAGAGCCTGTAGTTCTGAAACCCTTCTTGCTGAAGTGACTGCCAAGAGGAAAGCTGTTTTCCGAGATAGAAATTTTATATCTGCAGTACCTGCTGGTTCAAAAGGAGGCAGGGTGAGTTTTTCCAGCACAAAGTTGAGGTCCTATGCAGGAGTTGGTGATCTTCTGGGAGGCCTTACATTTTTGGCCCCTCTAAGATACTGTTTAAGCAGAGGATGAGAAAAGAGGGGGAGACTCTGTGTTGTAATGAGCCGAGATGGCAGAGGCATGTATTTTTATTGAAGAAAAAGATAGGCCCTTGTCAAGCATCTCAGTCAAATATTGTAAAATCTGAGGAATATTGGGCTTTGCTGTGTCAGTTCCTTGTGCATGGTTCCAAGCACAGAATCTCTTCCATTTATCAGCATAAGATTTTCTAGTACTAGGCCTTCTGGCTTCCAAAATGACATCCATCACAGATTTACTGAGAGGTGTTTGAAAAATTAAATGATCAGCCATGCTGCAAGGGTCAGAGTTTGGAGATGAGTGTGCAGAATTTGATGGTTCTGCTGAGACAGTAGATGAGGTATTTGAAGCAAGTACCAAGGAGGATGTTGAGACATATTCATTAGAATTGGGTACCAGTGCTGGCGAGGCCAGTCCGGAGCAACTAGGATAATTTTTGTTTTTTCCTGTCTGACTTTTACCAAAATCTTGGAGAGAAGAGGCAGAGGGGGAAAGGCATAGACTGATAGGTTTTTCCAACACAAGGATAGGGCATCCACTTTCCATGCTTTTCTGCGATAAGTTCTTGTGCAGAATTTGTCCAGCTGATAATTTTGGGGAGAGGCAAATAGATCTAGGTCTGGACTCCCCCATTTCTGTGTTAACATGATCCAGTTGTGGATCCAGTTTCCATTTGTGCGGGTCCATAAGATTTCTGTTTAGGTCGCCTGTCAGAGTATTTTGTTTTCCTGGCAGGAATTGAATTTGAAGATGTATTTGGTAAGTGAAAGCTGTGTTCCACAATGCCATGGCTAGTCTGCACAGGGGGTAGGAATGTGTACCCCCCTGCTTGTTTATGTACCACATAACCGTGGTGTTGTCCGTCTTTATCAGTAGTTGTCCTGGATGAAGTAAGTCCTTGAGGGCTGTGGAGCATTCTGAACAGCTAGCATCTCTTTCTGTTTGATATGCAGATACATTTGTTTTGGGCTCCATTTGCCCTGAATGCATCTCCCCAGCAGGTGGGCCCCCCAAGCATAGTCTGATGCATCTGTAGTTAGGGTTTGGGTGGCAGGGGGTAGCGTGAATGACAGTCCCTTGTTTTGGTGACATGGCTCTGCCCACCAAAGAAACTCCTGTTGTGGGCAGGGAATGAGAGGAATCATTGTTTCCAGACTGTGACAATGTTGACTTCATAAACTTTTTAGGTACCATTGTAGTTTCCTCATATGCAGTCTCACATATGGAATTAGTAGAATGCAGGATGCCATGAACCCCAAAGCCTGCAGAATTTGTCTTGCAGATAACTGGGTTTTTTTTACCATTTGTTTGAAGTATGTTGTCAGTTGCCTTTGTTTGTCTGACGTAAGGTAAGCCATCTGGGCAGTTGTATTTAAGCTTGCACCCAGGAATGTAATTATTTGAGAGGGTACCAGTTGGGATTTCTTTTCATTTATTGTGTACTCTGGGCATGTTAGAAGCCTTTTTACAAATGCCAGATGTTGAAGATGAGTGTCCTTGTCCTCTGCTTGAATGAGACAGTCGTTCGGATAAAGATAAATTTGTATGCTTCTTTGTCTGCAGAATGCAAATACTGGTGCCAGGCACTTTGTAAAGACCCTGGACACAGTAGATAAGCCAAAAGGCAGTGCAGAGAATTGGTAATGCAGAAAACCTGCCTTGAAGCAGAGGTATCTTTTGCATGATTCCCTTATTGGAATATGCAGGTATGCCTCCTTTAAGCCTAGAGTCACTAACCAAGCGTTCCTGCCCAGCATAGGCAGAAGCTGTTGTAAAGTCAGCATTTTGAATTTTGGAATGTCTAGGAACGTGTTCAAAATCGATAAGTCCAGTATTGGATGCTAGGCATTGTCTTTTCTGGGTACCAGGAAAAGTCTTGAATAAAAACCTTGTCCTTTTTCCTTTTCTGGTACTGGTTGAATAGCCCCCATATCCATGAGGGACATAACTTGTTTCTGAGCCTCTGCCCACTGATTTTGTGGCAGATCTGGCCAACCGTTTGGAATTGGCAAAGTATGGAAATGAAATCTGTACCCCTGGGATACTATACCCACTTGTCCTGGGTAATTAACTGGCAATTCTGAGGATGAAGTGCTAGTTTTCCCCCAAGGGGGCTGCCAAAAGATAAGTGCTTGGTGAAGGTAGGGGGAAGTCACTGAGACAGCTTACTGTAGGGTTGTGCTTTGTTTCCCCCAGATTTGGAGGTGGAGGCACCCCATTGCTTTGACCTGTAAGAACCCTGTGATTGGTATCTGGAGACTTTTGAGTGCCTGGATTTGCCTTGAGTGGCTCTGTTGGACACAGGAAAGGACCAATTTTTAGTAGGCCAGTGCCTACTGAACCTGGGTGGCTACACTTGCAAGAAATCTTTTACAGTTTGCATAGATTTAGCTTTGTCTTCCATTTTCTTTAAAACCTCTTCTGCCTTATTACCAGAGTATCATGCTGCAAGGAGGCATCCAACAATTTAGCTTTAACATGATCAGGCAGATTTTGCTCCTTGAGCCAGGCATGCCTTCTAATCACAGATCCAGTAACTGCGGCCCTGCAAGAGGCCTCCCAAGGAATCAAAATCACATTGCAAAGTATGCTTTCCAACTTGTTCTGCTGAATGCAATAATTCCTGTAATTCTTTATTTTCCACACAATTAGAAATCAACATTTTCTGTTTCAGTAAGCCCATAACATGCTGTTGATATTTAAGCATATGAAACTGGCAGTTTAAGGCCCTAATTGCCAAGGTTGCAGATGTATAAACCTTCTTTCCCCATCTATCCAGCGTCCTGGAATCTCTATCAGAGGGGGTAGGATTTTTGGCTGTAGAGGCCTTTACACCCCCCTGTGAAATAGTCTCAGGATCAGCAGCAGGATTTTTGAAAAGAAATTTGTGGGGGTCAGGAACCCTGTAATATCTGTCTGGCTTTCTAGGAGCCAGAGGGAGGGAATCAGGAGCCATGCTTGATTCCGAAAACACATCAACAATGTCTAATACAGGAGGTACTGCCAAATGCCTATGCTGAGGAAGAAGGAAATCCCTAAGCCTCTTTTTTTGATTCAGAGAAGTCCTGACTCTCCCAGTGACAGTGTTCCCTTAAAGTATGCAAAGTTTCTCCAAAAGAGTAATCCTCAAGAGGAGATGCAGATGGAATGGATTCTTCTGCATCAGAATCCTCATAGGGCGGAATAGAAAATTCCTGATCAGAAGAGGAATCAGAAGAAATGGAAACCTGATCTGAAGCTTCATAATCAGTGCCTTGCCTAGGCCTCTTAGCGGGGGGGGGGGGGGGTTGGGAACCCCTGATCAAGGTAATTACGTCCTCAGCCATTTTGATCATCTGTTTTTAGGCATACGGGCATGAGCATGTAGCTCATGCATTGGTTTTTTAAAGATAGAAGTTTTTGATCTTGTTTCTGAGGCTGGCATCGGTTTAATATAAAAATGTTGAGGCCTGAAAACACCCTCAGAAGCCGGTGCCTGCTCAGCGGCTCCGGACCCATCCAAGGGAGAGATATCCGCGGGTTCAATACTATGAGAATCTCGTGGCATACTGGACTCCGAATGGGTCTCGGTAGAGGCCCGCGACTCAAAAGTAGCGGGTATCAGGGGCTGCGAAAGCGCCTCACTGAGCACCAGCGAACTGGCGACTGACTTAGGAGAAGGTTCGTTGTCGGTTTTGGACCTCGACGGTCTGTCTTTTTCTTTGCGTTTTTTGTGAACTCCGCTAGTCGGATTGCTAACAGACAACATTTTTGGATAATTAAATCTTGATCCAAAATATTTAGAAGCAAAAATATACAGACGCTTAATAGTGCATTGGTTAAATCTAGCACAAAAACCGACACTGGGCCTAAGCAAGGAATACAGTACAGATGAAAATCCTTATGAGGTATTTGCTTCCCCACAAGTAATGCAATTATTAACTTTTACTGACGTTGGTAAGGAGTAAGAAAAAGTTTCCCCAACAGGGTACTTCGCTTTAGTTTGAAGACTTTGGTTCTGAAACTCGAATGCGAAAATTTCAGGAGTCGGCCGACCAGCACTTGCGAACTGCTTCGTCTTCGGGCACCGCACGGCAAGAAAGACTGAATAAAATGGTATCGGCTGCATATCCCTGATGACCTGACGTCATGGAAGAGAAGACAGCAACCGATGCAGGACCCAAGACTTTGTTATTCAGGCCAACTGAGGGCAACCTGCCAGCAGATTACCCCAAATGTAATGACTGCAACAGTGAAACATAAGAACATCTTGCTTTAAATGTGGTTTAGAGAAAGAATGGATAAGTGATTGTTCAAAACAGAGATGTTTTCAATACGAGGAAAGTGGCTATGGGGAAAAGGAAATTAAAATGTAAAAAATGCAATGGTATGGGACATTTTTGATTAGACTGCATCAAAGATACAGACATATTAGGAAAAAGTGATGATGAAATTAAAGCAATTAATGAAAATGAAGGGAGTGAATTAGAAATAAATGAAGGTATAATGATAGAAAAAATGGACAAAGAAGGTAAAACATGTAAAAATATATGAGCATTTAAGTCAAGAAGAATCAGTTGTAGAACAAGGAGAAGGAATAGATAAAGGGACAGTATGGGAAATGGTTAAAAAAGGAATATCAAACAAATGAAAAAAACAAATGTCAAAAAAGGGAAAAGGATGAAAATTACTGCATTAAATGTTAATAATAAATAAAAAAAGATTATGAGTAGATTTGTGTAAAAAGCTGAAATGTAATATTTGTTTGTTAGACATTAGAATTTTAAATGAGAAAAAAGGGCAACTTGAGACTATACTACGGGAGAAATGAGGTGGAGATTTGATAAAGATACATGCTATGGAACTGCAATACCGATAAGAAAAGAACACATTAAAATAGTGGATTTCATTGTTACAAAGCCAGGAAGATGTGTTACTTGTGATGCAAGAAAAAGGAATGGATGCATGGAGAATATTTTGTTTATATGCTTCTACACAAAGCAAAAGAAGAGAAAAGAATGTTTACTTAGAAAAATAAACAAATATATAGCTATAAATATAATTGCAACTGGGAATGTTAACTGCAATTTGAAGAAAATGAAAGGCAAAATTAATGAAGATAGATGATAAAAATGGAGTTCTGAAGCTTGGGAAGATGAGCGCTATAACAGAAAATATAAAGACCGAGACTGATTACATTATGTTTTTAGAAGATCATGGGCAGGATTCACGAAGCCTCCGTGTAAGAGATACAAGGCTTACACGGAGGCTGCAGTTAAACGGTGTGACGTCAGCATGTCATGCATATGCATGAGGGCATGCTGAATCACACCTAAGGCTAACACGGTCCATGAAAGACAGTAGGGGGCGTGTCCGTAGGCCGAACCCTGCAATCGGACACGCCCCCAAAAGAGTAAAAGTGCCCAAAGTAAACACCCACGACAGAGTCCATGGAAATGTGAATAAACACAAGCCCCCACAGACTATGAACATAAAATATATAAATGAACATGTTATATATTTTTTCTAAATTGTAAAGATGTTTGCCCATGAGTGCGTTCGTTTGCGCAGGCGTGCCCGTAGCTCAGCCACAGTTTGCAGTAAGTGGAAAAGCATATAACAACTAACTATGCAAAGTAAGCCAAAAAGCAATAGCGTAGCGGTAGACGTCGGCTGAAGAGCAGGCAGTCATGGTTCGAGCCCCCACAACATCAATTTTTATTTTTAGTAAAATAATCACGAAAGAAGTCCCTGACAAATATGTACACATATAAAATTATATTTTATGTAAAATGTAATGAAATAGGCCATTTATTTTGAAGAAATGTGAGATAAAATAAGAAAAAATGCCAGATGTGCCTATAGCTGAGCTACAGTTTTAACAAGGTGAGTGCATCTGCCCATAGGTGAGCAGTGGTTTAACAGGTGCAAAATGAGTGCCCATAGGTGAGCAGTGGTTTAACACGCTGAAACTGTGTGCCCCTAGCTGAGCTGAGTGTAAGATGCGTGCTGACAGCCAAATGAAGCATAAACCAGCGTACCCCGTTTGCGCGGAGCAGCGCGCCGCGCCAACAAGCTAACTGACGGGCAACGTTGAGCAAGCTGTAACAAAACTGCCTTTACACAGACACACCCCCTAGCCTGTCTAGACAGTCATAAAACATAAAAAGCAGCGGCCAGGTTCGAACCCAAGATACCATGCACCATAGTCAAGGTACTGAACCACTAAGCCATGACAGCTGCACTTAGAAATGCAGTAATAGCAAATATATAGGAATGAATAGAAAGTGGAGCATGACAAAGCAGGTTTTGTGAAGTTGATACAATTCCAAAATGGCCAATCACAGATAAGTGTGGGAAAAACAGCATATATAAGCCCCATAGGCGGGAATACACAGCATAAACGATTGTAGAACTAACTTGCAGCCAGAATGTCAGGAGTAGGTGAGGGTAGTTGCTTTCGAGCACAGAGGTGGGGCGTTGAGGAGTCCAGATATATGGTCTGGCTCCTAGTTCACAATCATGAGGCCCAACTCATGCAGGGCCAGGTCCTGTGGGGAGCATATAGGGCTGAGGCGTGGGACCGGTTGGCTCATGATCTCACCAGTGCCACAGGGATTCCAAGGACTGGTGAGCAGGTCCGTCACCACCATGCGGACCTGAAGAGACGTAAGCAGGACCAATTGAACCTTTGGATCCAGGAGGCCTGGCAAATGCCCAACGTCCACTACTGAGTAAGTTACATTTAATTATGTATGTAAGAAATTAAACTAGCTGATATTATGGAGATGTGTATTCCAATATTACTTCATTAATATTACAGCTGCAGGTGTCCGTTCTGCGAACCACAGAGCCTATGGCGATAGGCTGGTGCGGTTGCGCCACCAGGCAGGTCAGTAATCCTCTCCCAGTAACTGTAAAGAAATATAAAAGTATGACAGTTAGCAAAACAGTGCAGTGTAGTCACGAAGTAATAAAATGTGCAAGTAACAGTGTAAGAGTGTTTGCAAGTATTGCTTGATTACAAAAGTGTGTTGCAGTCTGTAATCCAAACAGAAAAATGAAAATGTCTGAAACAAAGTCTGAAATAAAGATGCCCCACCTGTAATATAATAGTGCACAACCTGCAGCAGGCTGAAAAGTACAGATGCAGAAGATGAGCAAATCACATGTGTGAAATATATCCCTGTTGAAATACTTAAACATGACAGAAGTGAGACTGCTGGAAAGGATTGTAATAACTGCAGGTAAAACATGTCAATAAAGCCTAGAAGTAAGTACCATCCTGAATAGTAAAATGAAAACAAGTGAGAGAGTGTGAGAAAGAGTTATGAATCCACCAATAAAGTAGTAATAACCCCTGAATAAAGTATACTGCAGTCAGTACAGAATGAAATGAATGTGACAAGCAGAACCAAACTGTGAAATGTGTTCAAAGTGTAGCTGCAGCTGGAATGTGTATCCCAAAATCTGGATATGTTGCTCTCAGTCTGCAATATGCAGATAGTATGACTGTCTGAAATACCAAACATCCACAGTTGTCTATAGCTATATAAAGCAAATGTAGCAGGATGATGTAGCTGAACAAAGCCAGATATGAACGTGTATGAATAACAATAAAATGTATATTGATGTAGCAGTAACAGTCCTATCACCAAATTGAAGTAGCTATCATATAGGAAACTGTAGTTAGAACAGTAGTGTGTATATATCTGCAGCTATTAGAAATGTACAGCATATGTATTGGTATTCGAAGGTGTTAATATTTTCTTCACCCCACCCTATAACCACATATAATCCATTCCACGTGAAATTGGTATGTGCAATCACAATTAACACCCCAGGACATTTGTCCTGTTGGGTTATAAATATTTGCATGTACATTGATGCATCTGCCCTGTTCATACATCCAAACCTGATGGCCTGTTGCCATCAATCAACCCTGCATGTTGTTGGACTGTGTATTGCTGTTCAAATTATGCATGTGTTATGCTCGCTGTTCAATGGTGTGAATATCTGGGTGTTTGGTTAATGGGAATACTAATGCATGCTGTTACAACTAATTGCGAATGGTATTGTATGTTACTAACCCAAACTGTCATGACATGATGCAAAACATAGGACGACAGGGAAGGTGGGTTCCAGTGGACCCACCTCTCCCACCTCTGCTGGCGAGTGCACCTGGCACTAGTGCCCAGTCTGGAGCCTCCTCCGGTGGCTCTGTGCCACCTGTGCGTGGAAGCGCTGCAGGGGATGGGGTCCATCCCCCCTCTGCAAGTGTGGCCGGAGGAGAACCACCACTCACCCTCCGTAGCGTCCAGACTGTGGTGCGTAGGGAGATCCGGGACTCTGTTCTTGGGCCCCTACGCCAGCTTGAGGCACAGGTGGCACAACTTCCGGGCATGCCTGTTGCCCGGCCTACACAGCCCCTAGCACAGCCCCGTCCTGGGCAGTGAAGGAACAGTGGCAACTGCCCATGGGTGGGATATCAGTTCCACTGTTGCCATCTGTGGGCTCATGGGCTCTGGATATCCAAACATCCGTCCCCGTCAATTGTGTAAACCCCCCCCCACACGTGTCATACACCGCCCCTGTATGCGTCTTGTTTGTCTTGTCTGTTGACCTACCCAACCTACCTCCCCAGCTATACCGACTTCCTTTACCTGACATACCACTCTCACCTGGAAAAATAAAAGGGCACTCTGTACCTACACAAAACTTACGCCCCATACATAGCTGCCCATTCCACACACATGTCTGCTGGACATGGAAACTATCAATTACAATTGGCTGTACAACAAGTATTATTGTTGTCCTGACACCTCTCTCAGGGGTGGAAGGTTTCAAATGTCACACAAATTACAAACATATGCACAGCTGTTGCTGATGAAGAAATGGGCAGCTATGGGCCTTAACTACATCCCTCCTGCAAAACCCAAGCTTGTTTCCCTACTGTCTTACCCTCTTTGTGACTCCTTTTTCACCACTTTCCTGTCTCCCCATTTTCATTTCTTTCAAAGAAAATAGCGCGGGTGTGCGCCAGAGTAAGCACTGTTAAGCAGTTGTAAGCGGGTGTGCGCGGATCTGAACGCCAGTGAGCATGCGGGAGCTCCGCGCAAACCAGCGCTAACCCGGTTACAACTGCTTAAAAGTGCCTTAGTCACTCTGATTGACAGGTCCTGTAGTCAGTTCAAAAGCAAAATAAAATCCCACTGTCAGTCCCGAACCCAGGACCTTGGAAACAGTAGTCTGCATGACCTACCACTAAGCCATGACTGTTATACAAGAACATTGTGCTAAAATAAATATATCATGTAATAGTAGGAATGAATGTAAAGGGAATATAGGATGTGTAGTACACAAAGCATGTCATGTATACTTACTGTCAAATCTAGTGGATTTCTATAATAGTAGTGTGTGAACAGAAACAGCCATGCTAGTTGGTAACTAGTAGGTAATAATGTCAGTTAATGTACATATATAAATGTATGTATATTTACATATATATATATATATATATATATATATATATATATATATATAGTTGTAGGTGTCAGTGTGCATACACACTTAGTACAGGAAACAGGAGAGAGGAATGGAGAAATGTGAATCTACATCACAGCCTGAATCATGAGAGAGATACTAACCTTTACACTCACAGAACAGTGTCCACAGCATACCAGCATGGTCCCCGCCCTTACACTCTGAAAGGGCAACGCCTATCTCACATACCCTTTTATAGCACTGTCCTGAAATCACAGTGAGAACTGCAATCAGTACACAACTGGCTGCATGCAATTAGCAAATGCTGGCTTACAATTGGTGCAGAGGCCATCACATGGACTTATGCAGATACCTACAAAAGCATCCTGTACTCACACTCCACACATGCAATACTTTCATTGCACCATCTGGAGGCAGACAGAGAGAGAAAGAAAAAAAAAAGAAAATAAGAACACAAACAACAACACACGTTACACAAACTAAGTTGAAGCTGTCAGCAGTGTCAGTACCAAGCTGGGCTAGAAGCAGCAGAAAGCTGTAGTAACGGTAACGCAACCAGCTGCGACAAACACAGGTAATGTAAAGTAACAAGTTAATAGTCTACATACTGTGAACCCTCCATATGTGTCATAGGTCTGTATCTATAGTTATGTCCATGTGATAAGTTGTGTACACGTAGTTTCACCCAAAGGGGATGACTATACATTACATGTCATTCAGTGTTAGGCCATGATCCTGGCACCAGTTGTCCGTTTCAGTGAGGCCTGTCTGTAGGATGTGTGTGTCAGCTGGTGTAACGACTATGGCGCTTAGTTCGCAGTCATCTGGGAACTTTGTCATCCACAACCCGCACATGTTTGCTTTCACATCTGAGAAGTAAATGCCAAACAAGAGGGGTCCTAGGACAGAGCCCTGTGGGATACCACATGTGACTGGCAGTGAGTCTGACATGGCTTCCGCAATATCGATATTATGGATTCTGTATGTCAACCAGTGTGCAACCCATCATGTGACATATGTAGTAACATGTAAGCTAATGAGCTTGTCTATGATGCCTGAGTGGAGTACTGCGTTGAAGGCCTTAGGCAAGTCCAGGTAGGCTGTATGGACTGTGTTGCCCTCATCAATGGCTGTAGTGACTGTTTTGAAAGGTCAACCAGGTTCAAAAGGCAGGATCAGCCCATCACAAAGGCAAACTGGGTGGGATCAAGTGTCTGCAGGTACCCAATATCGCTGTATATGCGTCCCATACTGAATCATTCCATAGCTTTGCAGACCAGGCTGGTTAAGCTTATGGGGCGGTAGTTCCCAGGGTCAGTAGAGGTGCCTCCTTAGTGGAGTGGGACCACTGTTGCTGTATGCCAGTGTTCAGGTACATATCCTGTAGTATGGCCAATGTTAAATATCAGTCTTATATGCAGTTGTATGTCCTCTTGGAGTTCACGTAGCACACATCCAGGGATACCATCAGGTCACATTGATGCTGTGTGTTCTGCTTTGCTGAGGGCGGCCCTCACCTGGACATCTGAGATGATAGGGAGGTTACATTCAGCTGTGATAAGTATTTCTAAGTGTGGGGGAGAAGGAGGGGGGATACGTGCACTGAACCTGTCTGCCAGAATGTTGCCAATATCTGTGTGTTCAGTGAATGTTAAGTAGGTGTGTAGTAACTCAGAGCATATCTGAGGCGTTTGGTCCATATGTCTAACATAACTGAAGAAGGCCTTGTGGTTATCTATAGTGTTCGTGGCCATTTCCCTCCCAGAGTAGGCCGTGGATGTTATGAGAGACCGTAGCTTATTACCAGTGCTGACCACAGATGCCTTCCCTTTATGTGAATCTGCTCTGTCCTGCAGTAGCCTCCTTCTATCGTTATACAATCTGCCTTTGGCTGGGGTCCACCAGACAGGATGCCTAACCTTTGTGCATAGGGTCTGGGTTAGAAATGTGTGTGCATGTTCCATGCATTCTGTGGGGATGTCCGTGGGAAGCATTCGCAAAGGGGTCAGCAGTGTGGGTTGTGGCTTCCACTGGATACCATGTCAGTCCTAACAAGTGAATATCTGTCTAATCACATATATATCAAAGTAGTCTACTGTGCAGGTGGTGGTGATGGTGGGATATGTATATCCAGGCCGAGTAATTTGTGTCGAGATCACACTAGTGGATGGCGTTCCACATACAGTACCTTGGTATGAACCCCCAGAGTGAGGTTGTGCATTGGACCTGTCTCAGTGTGCTGACCGATGGGGCATGCTACTATGTTGTATGGAATGTGGCAGGTATTGTTGCACAGGTATTGGCTGAGCACTGATATCTGGCCATGTACTTGTGTATCCACCAAGAGACACACACATGTTACATATGGGAGTAGTAGTATATCACTACAGTTGAGTATCATGTATAGTATGTGTGCCATATATTGCTGACATAGTCTGCTGATATCCTGTTTGTGTTCTCTTCCAGGGACATGGCACATCAGCGAAATCCTGCCTACTCTGCTGCAGAAGATGAAGAGATACACCAGAGCCTGGTGCGGGATTATGACATACTGTTTTCCCGCACCAGCCAGAATCAGCAGGAGAGGGCTGCACTGTGGCAAGACCTTGTCCGTAGGGTAAATGACATTGGCACACATAATAGGACATATGAGCAGGTACGACATCACTGCAGTGATTTAATCAGAAATGTCCGTCGGATATCCACAGGCAACAGGTCGCCACAGGAGGTGGGGTGGCCACACATCCCCCCCTCACCAGACTGGAGGGGCTACTCCTAAGTGTTGTGGCTCCAGCCCAGGAACATCGACAGCAACACACCTGGATCATGATGGAGGCTGGATCCACACAGCAACACGCCATGGAGCATGCAGGTAATATGCTATATGTACACTTGACTGTTCTGTACACTGTTAGTTTATGCATGTGTAAGGTGTGTCCGTGGTATGTAGCTGTCAACATAGTATGTAATTATGCAGGTGTGATATTGCCAATATCAGCAGCTGACATATGAAAGGCAACTGGTGTACTATGCACTGTATCATACGCAGTATCAATGGCACAGTTGTGCCCACTGACATTAATCCCCTCATTTCTGCAGGTCCCTCCGGTGTTACAGCAAGGCAGCCCATCCATGCTGGTGAGTGTGTTTTAACAATACCTATAATGGTCTTGATAGTGCTAGTAATACTAGTGTAACTCAGTAGTGCTCTGTGTGTATACTGCGGGGTGTGCATGTGTGCCTGTGTCCACGTGTGCATGTGTGCCTGTGTCCATGTGTCCACGTGTACACGTGTGCATGCGTCCATGTGTGCATGTGTCCACGTGTGCATTAGTGCATCACTGGTAACATTGTGTAGACATTGTAAACTGTGTTTCCTGTCTTCCTCCCACAGGTTCTGGTGTCCTGCAGCAGGGAACCTGAATCTGGTGCCACAGGTACTGATAATGATGATATCTGTGTAATGGCACAAGAAGGTGTGTCAGGGTCCGTCATTGGTCAGCCAATTGACAGTACACAGCTGTCAACCCCATCATTGCGCACAGTCATCCTGCCAGTACATCCTATGTCCCCAGTGTCCCTAGGTGATGGACAGGATACACTGGGCATTGACCAGGGTAATGTGGTATCTGTGGCACATGCTTCCCCACACAGCAGCCATGGGCAGGGTCCTGCGATGGTACCACACAGACAGTTGCCCATGGGTTCTCGTGGGAGCATCTGTGGGCATACTGCCTCTGGCAGACGTGCCCAAAGAGGTCTGTCAACCTCAGCTATGTTTTGGGCTGTCATGCAGGCACAGTCGCGTATGGAAAGGTACACCAGACAGGGTCTGAGGGAGCTGAGAGCATGTCGCACAGCCATGACTGACAGTATGCGTGACATCGTGAATGCTATCCGTAATTTCACCAATGTCATAGACAGATGTTGTGGGGACATATTACAGCAGTTCCACAACCACATGTCCATGAGCCAGGGCAATGGTGGGCGGTTGCGGCGTCGACGTGGCCGTATGCCAGCAACAGCTGGCAGTCGGCGCAGACGACAACAGGCCCACGGACGCCCCCATAGTGCCAGCAGCAGCCCCAGCAATGCTGGGTCTGTGCTGTCATCGGAACGCCCCAGGAGACCACGTGCACGTGGCTCTGGACAGTCCCAACAGGGACCTGTGTCCAGTCAACACACTCCCGCTTCTGATGACAGTACCCAGTCTGGCTTAGTACCGGATACGGTCCGTAGCACCCCTGCCAGGCACAGGTACTGTGTCAGTGCCCACAGACACTGATCTGTATGACCTGCCAGGTGCAGTCTGTGGCTGTCCACAAACTCCAGTATATGGCAGCCATGAGGTGGAACTGTGTGCATGCATACACACATGTGAAATGTTAACACCTAGGGCTACCACATACACGCACACACTGCACCAACAGTGCCCCACCCTGTACTGCTGTCCCTCACCAACACACATACACACACATGTCAATTGGTGTTATCAGTGGCAGACTCAGGCATACCTAATTCACACCCTGTGCGTATGATGAAACTGTGCCACCTCCTGCAATCTCCAACATCAGTGCAGGAACAGGTAAACACGTTGCTGATGCACAGGGTGACTACATAGAAGGGTATTACTAGTATCATGTTGGTAACAGTACAGTGTGCTGATATGACTGTGTGTATATCCCAGCATGCCTGATGCAGTAACTGTATGACTGTCCTGAATTGTTATCTACACCCATAGTAAGTACCATAGTGTAACAGCTGCACATTATTGCATACCGGTGGTAAGGATGTCAACCGATAGCCACATACATAGGTAGCACAGGGGAGAAGCTAATGCAAGTAGTGATACGCAATGATGGACATGTACAGTAATGGTGGCATGTTGCCCACAACGACTATGCAATGTGGATGTTTGCGCATGTTGATATGTGTGCAGTACCAATGTAATACAAATCACAATTAACTATGACATAATATCAGTTCTACCATGGACATCTGAGCTGGTCCTGGGTACATGTTGATAGTGCCTACATATTTGCACTGTTACCTACTGTAAGTGTTACCCCTTCTTTGTTGTACAATGGACTACTTCCAGCCCTGCTTACTGTAGCTTTGTTTGCATGCATGTTTGCTTGGGGTTCCCTGGAACACTGCTTCCACCTGCAATGCAGAGTTACAGAGCTTCTGTGGACTCCTAGTGACTGTGGTCAGGATGTGCATATCCGGTGTGATTACTCCATGGTCTGGTCTTACCAGTGAGGGATACACTTCTCATCCAGTACGCATGTTGCTGATTATCACATCCAGTATGCTTACCTCTCTTGTGGGAGTGGTACGTTGTTCCTGGGCATTTTGGTTTATGGATTCTGGGAACTTTTCTCCTACTGTGTTGGTGCTAGTATAATGCTCCCAGTGTATGTCTGGGTATTTTCAGTCAACCACTATACTGTGGTTTGGGGGGCTTGATATATTCATGTATTCCAACATAAGCCAGGTGCAGTTCCTGGTGTTAGGACAGTAGTCTGCAGCAGGCTATATACTGGGAGGCGGTTTTAGCCACTGGTACTTGACCATGGCTAATCCATGCTGCTTCTTGTTGTGGTACCAACATGGGGGTGTGGTTATCCTTGACAATTATTGCTAGTCACCCTCCTTTTGTAGCTTGTTCCATGTTTTGAGGCTGTACAGCACAGTATGAGGTGTAACCTGGTAGTGTTAGGGTGCTGATGTGAGCCTTTACCCAGTTTTCTATTACAGGACAGATATCAACATTCTCCATACTGTGTGCATTTACACTGCACGCATCTTGCTGTTTAGACTTCTGGCATTGGGTAGCATTACATCTAGGTTCCTATCCCTTGTGGTACCTATGAAGGTGGGTTTGTGTTTTGAGACTTACCTATTCAGGGCACGCTGTGGGTACTGACAGCCTTTGCTAGTATCCATGAGGCCTGGACTGATAGGTGCACGCCACCCCTAGCAGGGTGGTGCATCATGTCATGCTCAGCATGTCTTCCCAGGCTGAAACACATTGGCTCCCCTTTGACTAAATGCATTACTTCAGCCAATTATTGCAATTGATCATCCCATCGTCATTTTGTGACTTCGTGCTTGGTGATGGTGGATGTTAGTCAGGGTCCTCAAGTGTGCATATAGTACATGGTGTTACATTCCTTAACACATGGCATTCATGCCTCAGGTGGTGCTGCAGGGCTGCCTCTGTCGGATGCACATATTACACTCCCTGTACATGTTTGTGAGCAGGTCATGTCATTTTAGGCATCCCTGTTATTATTTGAGTGAGTCAGAGAGGGGTATCATTCCCAGGGTTCCTACTGAGCCAGTGTATGTGCTATGCGTTGCCTCTTTGCCAAGGCCAGGGCATACTGGGCACGCCTCCTTCTGCCTACTGGGGCAGGCTCAGGTTGTTCCTCCTCCGAGTCACGCTCTGCCTGTGATGGCCTTGGCAATGGTGGGGGACTGTTTGGCCCAGCCCTATGCTGATCCTGCTGCAGCAGATCATATTATGTAGCATAGCACATACCATGACAATTTGGGTACATGTAGTTGGTGAGTACTGCAAGGCTCCACCAGATGTGTCCAGACACTGGAACCGTGACTTGAGCAGCCCAAACACACGCTCTATTACATTACGTGTTTGTGCGTGTGCCTCATTATGGCGTTCCTGTTCAGGTGTGTGTGCATTTCTGATGGGTGTCATCAGCCACGGCTCCAGTGCATAACCTGCATCCCCCAATAGGTGTCCGTGTGGGATGTCCCCATTGGCAAATGTCTGGTACAGCTGCGTCAAATGCCAGATATGGGAATCATGGTAGCTCCCAGGGCAGCCAGCACACACATTCATTATTATGCCCTGGGCATCACACACGACCTGGCAGTTGATGGAGGGGAAGCCCTTGCGGTTAATGTAGGCCCTACCCCGCTCACCGGCTGGTGCTTTGATGCATATGTGCGTGCAGTCTATTGCACCCACTACCTCAGGGTATTCCGCTATTTGCTGGAAGAGACGCATATTGCTGGCCAATACCTCACGGGCATTGGGGAAATATACATGATCACCGACATGTGCTGACATGGCATCCAGGAACTGGTGCAATACCCTGGAGGCTGATGCCTGTGATTATCCCCATCATATCACCAGTTGGTCTCTGGAAGGTACCTGTTGCTAGTATTCTTAGGCCAGCACATACCTTGGTTTCCACTGGGATGGGTTCCCCTCTGTTGGTTCTGTGTGTGAGGCATGGCCTGCACAGCTCGACTATTTGCTGCAGGAGCTCTCTGTCCACTCTATAGCGCTCTACTATCTCCAGCTCATGTAACCCGTGGTAGGTGACCCTGGGCCTGTACACTCTTCTCCGTCTCCTCACTGTGGGTTGTCTGGCACCATCTGCATTGTCACCACCCTCAGCAAGTCGCCTATGTCTCATTATGACAGCTATGGCAGCCCCTAGCATTTCTGCTCTGAGTTCAGCTTTTTCAGTTTTCACCTCTAATAGCTTACTCCTGTCTTGCAGTGTCTCTTGAAAGAAACATCCTGTACTGCTGTTTGCAGAGTTTTAAGTGCTGAGCTGGGCTACTATTCTGCCTGTGTAATTGCCTGCTTCTATTTGTTTTCAAATGCTAGCTCCAGCAATATTCCCTGCTAGCTTCCTACTAATTCTGTTGCTTCCTTTTTCCTTTCTGTTTCCTCAGGGGGGAGCAGCATGCATACCAGCAGAAACACGCTCACAGTGGCTTACACGCGCACACATGCTTACACGGTTCAGGATCTGCCTATTCGGGTTAAAACGCATGCACACCAGCGCAAACAGTGTTACAGATCTACCAACACGCTCTCACATGCTCAGTCTGCCTTACACGCGCTCACACTGCCCTACTCGCACTTCATGGCACGCACACGTGCGCATGCACGCCCAGCAAGAAACTTTGGTGTAAGTAACAGTGTACACCTTCCATTTCTTGATTTTCCCATGCTTATCTTGTGGCACTCCTCTTTCCATGACCTGTGTCTGTCATCTGTCATGTAACACTGACCTCCAATAAATTGCATTTGCTTCTACCATTCCCCCCTGTGATGTCACCTATCTCCTACTCTATTCCTCCCCCTTATGCATCTCTTACACTACTCAGACTGTGCTCATTTTCTATGTGACTGTGGGATTCAGTATCCTAACCCTCATTTACATCAGATTGCCTACTAATGCTTAGTTACATGTCTTAGACTCAGCTTCCCCCCTTAGCAACCACTACACGGTGGCCATGTTATTTTTGGTCTGCTGGTCCCTCCATTGTCATTCCATGTATTGCATAAAACCCACATTTGTGGGTTTATAACCTTCATTTTTATGTTTTATACAGCACAGCCCGTTTGCGCGGGGCTGCGCTGTGTTTAAACATTGGCGATCGCCGAAAAAAAAAATTATATTTTTTTTATATTTGCATCGAGGTACCTTGCCAATGGCCACATATTTGGCCATTGGCATGCTGTCTGACACATATGCACCCTTTATTTGGAGCTGACATGGCTCCACTGTGATTTTTGCAGAAACGTACTCAATTGTCAACCGAGTACATTTCTGCAGCTAAAACGGCTCTTACACGGGCTGCTTTCTGTTTCGTGGATCGCTACTCTACCTCATTTGCATGCCTTTCGGCTGCAAGTGAGGTATTTAGCATATCCACGCCCAGTCCGTGTAAGAGACATTTTAGCTGGTCTCTTACACGGAGTTTCGGGCTGTTCCTGGATCGCGAGGCTTGCATGGAGTGTTACACGTCTCTTACACTCCGTGCAAGCCTTCGTGAATCCTTCCCTATATTTATTTATGTATTTGCCTTTTGTTAACTGGGTTAGTCCACTGGGCAGGTAGCCCATTTTCAGTGGAGACCCGAGGAGAAAAGCTTCACACAAGGATACAAATAACAAAGGTAACAATAAAATAATCTAAACTTGGATATAATAAAAATATACATTCATGCTATATATGCAAAAAGAGTACAACAGGTCAAGTATTCATGAAAGTTCTAAAAAGACACAGCTTAAGATAACAGATAGAAGCCTGTAGGTTAACAATTGGATAAGATCTAAAGGAAAATGATATTCAAAACCTGAAAGCTGACTTTTTCAGATCAATGTGCTACTAAATCAACTATGGTCCAGTTTCAATAAAGCCTACACTAAGTATGCACTGTTCTAAGTGAACAGACAACACAGACATAACGCACACCTGCTTCCTAATTTTAGTTGTCCTACTGATATTCTTGCAACTTTTAATACTGACAGGGGTTCATAGTACTTAGGTTCATAGATAAGTACTAAGCTAATTGCCCTTGCGAGCCACTTTAAGCCTAGCTAATTATCCCTTGTGAGACTCAAACCCTGTACCTTGTATTTGTAAGGCAAACACCTTAACCATTAGGCCACCCTCTGAAATAAACAGCCTCTGCAAGGCTCAAACCCAGGACCCTATACACTACAGTCACAGTAGTTAACCACTAAGCCATCACAGCATAAACGTTACAACAAAGTGTAGACTATATGTACACTTAGTGGATCTTTCTGAGCGACTACCAAGCACAAAAAACATAAGAATTTTACTGAATACATACTGTGTTACACTTAATGTAGGCTTTACTGAATCTGGGCCTATATCTCAAGGAAAAAATAATAAAGGAAAAAAGGAAATAAAAGACACTGTAGAGAGGTTGCAAAAGAAGAATGGTTTAAGAAGGAGATGGATACAATATGGGAAGAGCATAATACTAGGATTCATTTTTATGAAGACATTGATGATTGGTGGGTAGTATACAAAAAAGTATAAGGAGGACCATATAAAGCTAGATTTTTTTTTAATAAAAAGAGAATAATATGAACATTTGATAAATGAATATAAAGAAATAATATATAGGAGTTAAGAAGAAAAGATAAAGACAGAAAACAGTTGAATAAACAAAATGAAAAATAAACAGCATCTTTGATTTTTAAACAAAAATATTTATTGAAAAGGAGAAATTAAGTATTATCCTTTTAGGTAACAGAATAACATCAGAAGAAAGAAATAACATTTATTAATCAAAAATGGGAATTATTTTAGAATATGGAAGATATAATCAGAGAAATGGAAAGATGTGTTGAAAATGTCTACAAAGTACAAGAAACTGAAGAAGTCTTCTTATGGAAAGTTAAGAGAACTGATGAAAATTTAAATTAAAACGGTAAGAGAAATAACTATGAAAGAGTGTAACTATGCTTTGCAGAGGATAAAGAAATCATCACCACCTGGTGGGTTAGGATATGAGCATCATAAGGAAATGAAAGAATAAAAAAGGATTATGAAAGAATGGATAAGAAAGTAATTAAAATAAAAATATATGTGAAAGCATTTCAAAATTTATATACAAAAAGGGAGAAAAGGCAAACATGAATAATTGGAGACCTTTGAAGTTAAATAAGACTGATTGCAAAAGTGTATGAGAATATTGCAATGGAGATTTAATGAAGTAGTAGTAAAGCAGGTAATTGGGGAAGGTGTATACAGAACAGTAGTACGGGAAAGTAAAGAAATGTTAATGACTGTTAGATAATACATAACAAAATAGGAAAAGGAAATGGAAAAATAGTGATATGTGATGTGAAAAAAGTGTATGACACGATTAATTACAAGAGTATGACAAATTTTAGAGTTATTTTTTGTAAGTAATTTACACTATTAGTTGAAATCATATATGAAAAATCTTACGTTGAAATAAAAGTAAATATTTTTAGTAAAGAAATTAAGATTAGTAGGGGGTTAAAGCAGAGGTGTCCTCTTTGTATTTTTTCTTTTTAATTATGAATCCAGTTATAAAAATGTCAAAAATAAGAGTTAAACAAGAAAAGTACAGTTTTGTACCTACCATAAATGTAGATGTTCGAAGATCCACATTGCTGCAGTCCTAACACTTGGGTAGTCCGCTGTCCCAGTCGGCCCGAATACCAAAGTATATGGCTGACGTCGGTCAAGGCGCATTAGTCTGACGTCAGGACGTCAGGGTACAAATGCGCATGACCGACGTCATATCCTCAGTCTTTTCTTGCCCCAGATGTCAGAAGACCCTAAAAAGATAAGGCCAAAACCAAAAAAGACCAAACACTCCTGCACCAAATATATATACAATATATACAAATTTACAAGAGTATAACCCCACCCACACAACCACCCCTAAACACAGAGGGGAAGGAGGGAGGGTAAATTGGACTGCAGCAATGTGGATCTTCGAACATCTACATTTATGGTAGGTACAAAACTGTACTATGTTCTTCATTCCACATTGCTGCAGTCCTAACACTTGGGTAGAATCCCAAAGCAGAGGTAAGGGAGGCTGGCAAATCATAAGGAAGCAGGAGCTGACAACATGCCCTGCAAAATAGCCGTGGCAAAACCAGCCCTAGATTTAGAGTAGAGAGGAAGGTGGTAATGCTTAGAGAAAGTATGCACTGAACTCCAAGTAGCTGCCTCCAAAATATCCTTAGTTGCCACCCCTTAGAAATGCTGTTGAAGTGGCAGTAGCCCTAGTGGAATGAGGCCTAATCCCAGCTGGAATCTCCTTGCCATGATGGGAATAACAAAATGCAATGCAAAACCCAATCCACTTAGAAATAGTTTGTTTTGACACAGGCTTGCCCTGAGAACTCAAAGCAAAAGAAACAAACAACTGCTGAGACTGCCTAAAATCCTTAGTCCTGCTTAAATAATAACGCAACTGCCTGTGTACATCTAAAGTGTGCAAAATCTTTTCCCCCTTATTTTGGGGATCTGCATAAAAAGTAGGCAAATGAATAGTTTGGTTTAAGGCCACACTAGAAACCACCTTAGGCATAAAGGAAGGATTAGTACGTAATGATACCCTATCCTTATGGAAAATCAAAAAAGGCTCAACCGCCATAAGGGCCTGCAATTCAGAAACCCTTCTTGCAGAAGTAATGGCCAACAAAAAAGCAGTCTTCCATTACAAGTATTTCAACTCAGCAGTAGCCGCAGGCTCAAAAGGTTGTAGAGTAAGTTTCTCCAACACAAAATTGAGATCCCAAGCAGGAGTAGGAGCTCTACGTGGGGGTCTTATATTCTTTGCCCCTCTAAGAAATTGCTTGAACAAAGGATGAGAAAACAATGGTGGGTCACAATCATAGTGAGCTGAAATTGCTGCAGCATGAATCTTAATGGAAGAGAAAGACAAACCTTTGTCCAATAACTCAGTAAGATATTGAAGAGCCACACTCAAACTAGGCTCAGAAATCTCCAAATTCTTTGCTGCACTCCAAAATAAAAATCTCTTCCATTTTTCTGCATACACTTTCCTTGTACTAGGTCTTCTGGCTTCCATAATCACATTCAAAACTTGTTGAGGAAGTTGAGACCTGCTGTGTTTCAAAACAGAATATGCCAGGCTGTTAGATGAAGAGAGTGAAGCTTGACACTGAGTAGATGACCTTCCCTCTGAGACAATAGGTGTGGAATCAAAGGTAAAGGCCATGGAGGCTTCCTTACCAGACTCCTCAGTAATGGGTACCAGTGTTGCCGAGGCCAATCTGGAGCTATTAAAATCATCCTTGGCTTGTCTTGTCTGACCTTTAGGAGTACCTTTGGGAGAAGAGGCAGAGGTGGAAAGGCATACACATGAAGATTTTTCCAACTGAAAGAAAGAGCATCCACTTTCCAAGCTGTGTGATGAAACCTTTTGTGCAAAACTTTGGCAGCTGGTGGTTTAGTGGAGAAGCGAACAGATCTATGTCTGGAGTTCCCCATGACACTGTCAATTTCCGAAATACATGAAGATCCAGTTTCCACTCGTGGGGATCCATGATTTGCCTGCTTAACACATCTGCTAAGGAGTTCTGTGCTCCCGGCAGAAACCTTGCCTGAAGAGTTAGTTGCAAGCTGAGCGCAGTCTCCCATAAAATCATTGCTTGCCTGCATAGAGGGTAAGAATGTGTTCCCCCTTGCTTGTTGATGTACCACATGACAGTTGTGTTGTCTGTTAGAATCAGCACCTGCCCTGGAAGAAGTAACTCCTTGAAAGCCATTAATGCAAACTGGACTGCTAACATCTCCTTCATGTTGATATGTAGATGCTGTAGTCTGGCAGGCCACTTGTCTTGTATCCACTTTCCATTCAGATGAGCTCCCCAAGCTATGTCTGAGGCATCTGTCGTTAGAATCTGACTCGCCTCTGGCCGGGCCACAGAGAGTCCCTTGTTTAGGTGACATTCCTGAGCCCACCACAAAAATTCCTTTTGAATGCAAGGTATTATTTGAATGACAGTGTCCAAATCCTGGCAGTGCTGTGTCCATACATTTTTGAGATACCATTGCAGCTTCCTCATATGCAGTTTGGCATTGGGAAGCACCAGAATACAAGATGCCATGAACCCTAAGGCTTGAAGGACTGTCCTTGCAGTCAGCCCGGACTGAAGAGATAGTTGATGGAAGTAAAGGGATAGATTCTTTTGTTTGTCCAGGGTTAAAAAGGCCATCTGGGTTGCTGAATTCAGTCTCACACCCAGAAAGCACATGTCTTGAGAGGGTACTAGACTGGACTTTATTTCGTTCACAGAATACCCCAGGCATCTTAGCACTGCTATCACATATTCCAAATGCTGTAAAAGGTCTTCCTTTTCTTGAGCCAGAATCAGGCAGTCGTCCAAGTAAGGATAGATTTGTATTCCTTTTAGCCTGAAGTAAGCTATCACTGGAGCCAGAACCTTTGTGAATACTCTGGGCGCAGTAGATAAGCCAAAGGGCAATGCAGAGAACTGATAATGGAAATTCCCAGCTCGAAAACGCAGATACTTCCTGCAACTTAGTCTGATAGGTACATGAAGGTAAGCCTCCTTGAGATCTAAAGTTACCATCCAGTGATCTTTGCCCAGCAGAGGTAAAAGCTGTTGTAACGTCAACATTTTGAACTTGGGAATGTCCAGATAAGTGTTGAGGATAGATAAATCCAAAATTGGTCTCCACGTGTTCCCCTTCTTTGGTACTAGGAACAGGCGAGAATAAAATCCTAGGCCCCTTTCTGGCACAGGAACCGGCTGAATGGCCCCTATTTGGAGTAACAGAGAAATTTGCTTGTGAGCCTCTTTTCTTTGTAGAGGAGGAATGTCTGGCATGCCTTTGAAAGGAGGCAAGGTATGGAAATAAAACCTGTAACCGTGGTGAATGATATCCAATACCCATCTGTCTTGGGTAATTAAACTCCAATTTTCTTTGAAAAGTGCCAGCCTTCCTCCCAAAGGTGCTGCCAGACGAGAAAGCACTGGCAGCTGAAAAGGCAGGTCATTGGGTCTGCTTACGAAAGAACTGACCCCTGCCCTCACCAGAAGACTGAGCAGGTGAACTCCCTGTTCTAGGCCTAAAAGAACCTTGAGCTCTGCCCCTACCACGTCTAGACCTACCCCTAGACTGGGAATCATAAGCAGGATATGTCCATCCCTTAGTAGGCCAATTTCTACTAAACTTCGGAGGCTGAACCTGCAAAAAATCTTTAACAGTCTGCATAGACTTAGCCTTGTCCTCCATTTTCTTTAAAACTGCTTCCACAGGCGAACCAAACAACACGTCAGACTGTAACGGAGCATCCAAAATCCTTGTCTTAACATGCTCAGCTAAATTCTGATCCCTCAGCCAGGCGTGCCTACGAAGAACAGAACCAGTGGCAGCCACCCTCGAAGAGGCCTGCACAGCATCAAAACCACATTGCAAGGAATGCTTACCCACCTGTTCAGACACATGAACTAAATCTTGCAACTCTTTACACTCAATACCTTCCGCCAGAGCATCCACCTTAGACTTCAATTGTGAAAGGAGATAATTCTGATATTTTAACATGTGGAACTGGCAATTCAAAGCCCTCATGGCTAAAGTGGAAGAAGTATACACCTTCTTTCCCCATCTATCCAAAGCCCTTGCCTCTTTATCAGGAGGAACAGGATTTTTAACAACAGAAGCCTTAACACCTTTAGGCCCCTGAGAAACAGTTTCTGGGTCTGCCCTAGGACTCTTAAAAAGATACTTATGAGCTTCAGGCACCCTATAATACCTATCTGGTTTAACTGGGGCAGGAGGCAAAGAATCAGGGTTCAGGGAAGCCTCTGCAAAAACATCTTCCACCACATCCAGAACAGGAGGTATAGCTAAAGGCCTGTGCTGGGGTAAAAACAAAAATTCCCTAAGCCTCTTCCTGGAATCAGAGAAATCTTGACCTTCCCATTTAAAATGCTCCCTCATGGAATGAAGAGTCTCTGAAAAAGAAAAATCCTCAGGAGGAGAAGCCGAAGGAGTAGAATCATCCACATCAGAATCAGAATAAGGAGGATAATCCTGCAAGTCTTCAGCCGAAGACTCAGAAGCCTCCGAACACTGCTCAAAACTCTCAAGCTCAGGTTCCACCCTAGGCCTCTTATCAGGAGGGGGCATAGAACCTCTAATCATAGTAGTCAAATCTTCTGCCATTTTAAGCATATGTTTCTTAGGCAAAGATCCTGAAGAACTAGGAGAGACCCCCACAGAAGTTAAACCTGGCCTGCCTCTCAAAGAAGCCTTGGAAACAGAAGGGGAGGGCCTAACCACCTTAGGAAGAGAGGGGAGAACAGCCACCTGAGAAGCCCCTTCAGCCTGGCCTACCTCCTGAGAGGACACATCTTGTAACAGTAAAGTCTCTCCCTGAGACTCCAAAGAAACTTCTGGCAGAACCTCCGGCTCCACTGAGCCTTCTATAGAACCGACGTCCGGGACTGACGGTTCTTCCAACCTAGACTTTGCTGCTTTGTCCTTGCGCTTTTTGGACGAAGCGGGTGTCGGAGCATCCGACGGCATTTTATAATTACAACGCTTCCCAAAAACCAACCTGGCACAGTCTAACCTTCTCTTAATAGTGCGTTTGTTAAATCTAGCACAAGAGCGACATCCAACAACGTCGTGCTCAGGCCCTAAACAAGGTATACACAAGGTATGGTAATCCCTATGAGGTATCCGTTTCCCACAAGAAATACAGTTATTTACTTTTTCTGACATCCGGTTAAATACTGAGGCAAGAAAAAACCAAAATATTCCCCAACGGGGTACTTAGCCAACTTTGATTCGGTCTGAAACTCCGACTTCAGAAAATTTCAGAACGCCAACCTGCACTCGCAAAACTGCTTCTGCATCGGACCATGCGGCAAAAAAGACTGAGGATATGACGCCGGTCATGCGCATTTGTACCCTGACGTCCTGACGTCAGACTAATGCGCCTTGACCGACGTCAGCCATATACTTTGGTATTCGGGCCGACTGGGACAGCGGACTACCCAAGTGTTAGGACTGCAGCAATGTGGAATGAAGAACATCAGTAAGTTTAGCACCTGGAGTAAATGACTTATGCAGATGATTTGGTAAAGAATATGGAGAAAAAATGAAAATGGCAGTTGTTTATTTTTCTATGATTGAAATAAAAGTATAAAAATTATTAGGTGTTACATTTGGAGAATATAGTGTGATTAAATAATATTGGAAAGAGATACTCAGATAAAAACTGTTAATAGGAGGAAAAATTTTGAATTATTACTATTATAAGACCTTTTTTTATATACAGACAATTATGTTTTCGGGACACTGGGATAATTAGGGGCTAAATTTATTATAGGTAGGTTCATAGGTAGGTACTAGGCTATTGGCCCTAGGGCCCACACAAGCCTAGCCAAAAAGGTACCCTGGCTTTTTCCACCCAAGAAAATTATTTTCCTGTGCCTCTGTCAAGCAGAACCACAGAAGTGATCCCCGGGGTGAATTTCCTATTACCCATCCAATCATCAAGATTTTTCTTGAAGAGTGCTAATGAGGAGCTCTGTTTGACATAGATAGGTAGTCTGTTCCAGAGTATGAGAAATCTCTGGGACAGGAATCTGTCCCTCAAGCATGTTCTGTTTATTATTGTGGTGACAAGGTTTAGGTCCCTAGAGAGTGTAGCTCAGAGGGATTGATATTTCTTTAAGTGAAGTATGTCCAACAGCTCTGGGTTTGGCATAGCTTTGTATGTTAGGCAGAGATCGCCGCTGAGTAGGCGATATGTAATGGAGTAAAGCTGGAGATTTTTGAGTCGGTCTGCGTAAGGCATCTCTTTGAGACCAGTAATCCTCTTTGTGAGGTATTTTTGCGGCCTTTCCAGTTGTTGTAGATGTCTTGTGAGGTACATACCAAAAGGGGCGTTTGTACTCTATAATGGGTCTAATGAGTGATGAGTAGAGGGGAACAATGACCTCTTTTTTTCTGGATGAGAAACCTTTTGTGATGGTGTGCCACATAGAAGAATTTTCTGACCACTGTGGCGATGTGATTATCAAAGGAGAGACTACTGTCCACCTGTGTCCCAAGGTCTCTTATCACACTTTCAGTGTTAAGTAGACAACCGCCTATGTGGTAGTTCATGGGTACAGAGTTTTTACCAAAGGGGATGACAATGCACCTTTTGGCATTGAGCTTGAGACCATGGCTTTGACACCAGGCATCTGTCTCAGTGAGGCCCTTTTGTAGGATGTCCACATCATTAGGAGTTTCGATTATGGCTTCTAGTTTGCAGTAATCTGCGAATTTAGTTAGCCAAAGACCTTCTGTGTTAGCTTGTACTTCAGAGAAGTAGATACCAAACAGGAGAGGACCCAGGACTGAACCCTGTGGTACTCCACTTGTCACTGGGTCTGAAGTCTGATTTGGAGTCTGCTACTTTCACAGTGTGGGCTCTGTCAGTAAGCCAGTTGGCAACCCATCTTATGACATAGGGATTTATACATAGCTTAGTGAGTTTATCTATAATTCCAGAGTGTGGGATGGTGTCGCACGCCTTGGCGAGATCTAGATAGGCTGTGTGAACCACCTTATCCTAATCTATGGCTTTCGTGAATGCTTCAAAGAAGTCTATCAGGTTTAGGAGACGGACATGATCTGCCTGTGTGGGGTCCAGAGTTTGGAGATCTCCAATGTCTTTGTTTATGAGTTCCATGATGACACGTTCCATGGCCTTGCAGACCAGGCTCGTCAGGCTAATGGGGCGGTAATTCTCGGGGTCTTTTGTGGCAACTCCTTTGTGGAGTGGGATTACCATCGTGGTGCGCCATTCAATGGGCACAAAACCTGAGGTGAGGCTATGATTGAACATGGTACTTAGGTGAGGTGCCAGTTCATTCTGTAGTTCGTGTAGAAGGCACCCTGGGATGTTGTCAGGTCCCATGGATGCTGTGTTCTTGGCTTTAGAGAGTGAGGTTTTTACCTGTGCAGCCGTGATTACAGGAACTTTGGATTCTTCCGGTATAAAGATGAGCCCTTTAGGGGGCAAGAGGGGGGTAAAGTTAGCACTGAACCTATCTGCCAGGATGTTGGCAATATCAGTTGGTTCTGTACATTTACTGTCATTGTGCTGTATCTGAGTGTTGCCATTGAGATTCTTGACATAGCTATAGAATGCTTTGTGGTTGTCTTTAGAATCAGTGGCAATTTTGTTTTCATATCTAGCTTTGGAGGATTACTAGAAGATATGGGAAAGTAACGGTTATACATTTTACTTAGTTTTATATGGGGCTCAAGATTAAATCCTGTGAAGAGAGGTATGATCTGCTGTAAGGGGGAAGAAGGAAGACTGGGTTTGATTAACCCAATAGTATTTTGGCATCATTACATATTTATTGGGTAGTAGGTAAAAATCAAGAATAAAGAACAAAGTGAAATACGGAAGATCTTATTGAGCAAATACATGCAAGTTTTTGAAAGAGATAAGAGAAAAATGGGAAGGAGTATTTCAAAATGTATATTACAATATGATTAAAAATAGAAAGGGCTGGTATGACTATAATGGACAGATATGTTAAACATTGGCAAACAAAAAAGAATAAATTAGAACAGCAATAAGAGAGAAATTAATAAAAGATACAAAGATATTTTAGAAAAACTTTTTTGTGGATGTTAATGATACAAAAACTTCCAGTGAAAGCAAATATGAAACAAACAGTTAAAAGATAGATTATGCATAAAATACAATATTGAAGAAATTATGAACACTTTCTGACAGATTGTTCTAGAATCAAAGAAATATGGAAGACTATATGTAAAAAAGGAAATACATGACAAAACATGATATGGAAGACTATATGTAAAAAAGGAAATACATGACAAAATATGTACAAATGTAAGCATGGAAAATATATGAGAAAGAAAAAGGAAATGTAGAAAAAATGGTTAGAATAATGATTAGCATAACATGGATTACCTGGACTATGAGATATAAAGAATGTTATATAATCAAATATGGGACAGCTGGCATAAGGAAAATAAAAATATGGATGTGGGAAAAAGGGTAGTATGTGTAGGAATAATTGAAATTTAAGAAAAAAATTGTAATAATTTGAATAATATTAACCGATATGTATGATTTAAATTTCACTGAATGACAAGTGTAGAAGTATAAGGATGAGTGCATATAAAATAAATCCACTACTCTGTCAGGTGCCATGGGATCTTTTACGTCAACCTGAGCTACCAGATGTGGCATCGGTTTAACATCTCATCCAATACAATAAATAACCAGATACAAATTGCAACTACTAGCACAATGTAAATAGGGCAGTAAAACTAATTAGTAACAACACAAAGCAGTCTGTATGAGTACATGCACTGTAAACTATAAAGTGTAAATAACTACACTGAATAAAATTATATGTTAGTGGTGGTTTACTATCAAAAGAACCAAAATCACAACCGCGAACGGTGACGTCCGTGACATATATCCTCAACTCATACATATTAAGTAAGTTGTAAGGTCGACGCAACAAGATCGACAACATTCTGTCAATCTTAATGTTAGCAACTCCCATTGCCAACCATGCTTCTGAACGGACGTACACACGAACGGCAACATTCCGACTGTCACTCCTACCATGCTCGAGGAGGAGGCTGTCGTGCAACTGAATGTTGACATTTTGACTGTAAACAGTGGTCAAACATAAATTCTGTAGTAAAATATAAAAAAAATCAGCCTATTCATTGACATATACAACATGTCATTTTAAAGGACAAGTGGTAAGATAATATTCTGTGCCAGAGCAAGAACATTAACTAACAACAATAGAAGCATTTGCTACCAAGATTGCAATTTTCTTGAAAATTTTATCCAGTGCCCTCCCCTCCCAGGAAGCAGGAACATTATTTCAACAGCTAAGCCGCAGTGAAAAACAGTGCAGTGATAATTATTTTTAGGAGCCGTTATTCTTCCATGGTATAAACAGTATTAAGTATATCAACAGCAGCTATAAACAAAGAAACGACAAAAGATCAATGTATTTCACAAGCATCAATAAATTCTATACTGATAATGTAAATTTACAGCTTCAAGTGAGAACTGCAGATGGCAGGAAAAAGTGAGATTATGAGTCATTTCCTTACAGCACATGGCTTTTTGAAATCAGCAGAGGATAAACATAGGGCACAGGAAGACAGTATGCTGTTGTGCTATATGGATAATTACATTTATCATCTGATTTGCCAGTATTTAGGTATTGTAAATTACACATTTTCTAGCAGCTGGACAAGTGAATGGTCAATCTAAGGGGATCCAGTATCTGTCTGCCTGGGTCGACAGACCAAGATGCTTTGCCAAAGATGACCTGCACCTGTCACCCTTGGGATTCCGGATACTGGCTAATGCTCTTGCCACCCCATATAGTGCCTTTTTTAGGCAAGGTTCAAATGACAAATTCACCACCGTAACAGGAACAGGCAAGCAAAAACGGAGGGTAATGCTACTCACTGTTAGAAGTCTAAATCTCAAAATGCACTCCGTTGAGGCACTCCTTAAAATGGAGAACATAGATATCTGTGCAGTGACTGAGACCTGGTTCAATACCACACTTTTCAGCCACCTAATCTGTACCAGAACACCAAAGGCGGAGGTGCTTCCATATTCATTAAGGATATACACACCTCCAGGCTGTGCATCCGAGGTTATCCAAGTGCAACTAACTCTGGGAAAAACTGCAGTCCAAATTCTAGCTTACTACAGATCCCCAACCATGCCCAGGATCCCCACCCCTCTTTTCTTGGTATACTGAAAAATATTAGGGTTCAACCAAACACCCTAATAATGGGCAATTTCAACTACCCCACCATTAACTGAGAAAACTAGTTATGTACCAACTCCTTCGCTCAACGCTTTCTGGAATTCATAAATTCCAATGTCCTAGATCAACTTATCCACACCCCCACCAGGGGCAATATCCTAGACCTAGTCATTACCAACATGAGTGACTGCTGTTCCACACCTGAAGTAACTCCTCGTTGGACAGATCTGACCATAAGTTAATCACCCTAGATATCCACATCCCGCCCCCACCCCCCATTAAGGAAACCACAGTAAAAAATTTCTCCAAAGCCAACTTCATGCTTCTTAAGACAGAAGTGGTTAACTTCATGACACCCATGCAGATGGACAATAGTTACAACTGCTGAATCCTGCACAAATGCACTCTATAAGCACTTACACGAGTGCATGGATCGTGCTATCCCAAACAGAACCAGGACGCTATCCTCATAAAAAAGGAAGCTTATCTGGTGGTCCCCTGCCATAAACAAACTCTACAACAGAAGGAAGAAACTGTTGCAAAAGAGAGTAAAATCACATGAGTGGAGGAGCTCCCTGGTCAGCCTCAGTAAAAAGCTGAGATCCCTTATAAGATCCTCCAAAGCTAGCTCAAAAACAAAATCGCCACCGATTCTAGGGACAGCCAGAAAGCATTCTATAGCTATGTCAAGAATCTCAATGGCAACACCCAGATCTGCTCTGAGTTGCAGCACAATGGCACGAAAATTACAGAACCAACTGATATTGTCAACATCCTGACAGATAGGTTCAGTGCTAACTTTAACCCCCTCTCAACCCCTAAAGGGCCCATATCTATACAGGAAGAGTGCAGAGTCCCTGTAATAACAACTACGCAGGTAAAAGCTGCACTCTCTAAAGCCAAAATCATAGCATCCATGGGACTGGACATCGCAGGTTGCGTTTTACACGAACGTCAGAACAAACTGGCTCCCCACTTAAGCACCATGTTCAATCATAGCCTCACATCAGGCTTTGTGCCCATTGAATGACACACAGCAACAGTTATTCTACTCCACAAAGGGGAGCCACCACTGATCCCGGGAACTATCGCCCTATTAGCCTGACGAGCCTGTTCTGTAAAGCCATGGAACATATCACCATGGAACTCAAACAAAGACATTGGTAACCTCCAAACTCTGGACCCCACCCAGTTCGGGTTTGTGAAAGGCAGATCATGCCTCCTGAACTTGATCAACTTCTTTGAGGCAGTCAATAAAGCCATAGACGAGAGTAAGGTGGTTCACACAGCCTATCTTGACCTCGCCAAGGTTTTCAACACCATCCCCCATTCTGGAATTATAGCTAAACTCACTAAACTAGGTATAAATCCCTACATCACAAGATGGGTTGCCAACTAGCTAACTGACAGAACCCACAGTGTAAAAGTTGCAGACTCCAAATCTGACTTCAAACCAGTGACAAGTGGAGTACCACAGGGTTCAGTCCTGGGACCTTTCCTGTTTGGTATGTACGTCTCTGAAGTACAGGCTAACACAGAAGGCCTTTGGCTAATGAAGGTCACAGATGGCTGCATACTAGGAGCCATAGTCGAGTCCCTAGATGATGTGGACATCCTACAGAAGAGCCTCACTGAGACAGATGCCTGGTGTCAGAGCCATGGCCTCAAGCTCAATGCCAAAAAGTGCATTGTTATCCCCTTTGGTAAAAACTCTGTACCCATGAACTACCACAAAGGCAGCAGTCTACTTAACGCTGAATGTGTGATAAGAGACCTTGGGACCCAGGTGGACAGTAGTCTCTCCTTTGATAATCACATCGCCACAGTAGTCAGGAAATCCTTCTGCATGGCACACCTCATCACAAAAGGGTTCTCATCCAGGAAAAAAGAGGTCATTGTTCCCCTCTACTCGACACTCATTAAACTTGTTATAGAGTACAATGCCCCTTTTGGAATGTACCTCATAAGACATCTGAAGCAGCTGGAAAGCCCACAGAAGTACCTCACAGAGAGGATTACTGGCCTCAAACAGATGCCCTATACTGACCGTTTCAAAAAACTCCAGCTTTACTCTATAGCATATTGCCTATTCTGAGGTGATCTCTGCCTAACATATAAAGCTATGTCAAACCCAGAGCTGCTGGATATGCTGCACATAAAGAAATCCCAATCCCTCTGAGCTACACATTCTAGGGACTTAAACCTTGTCACCACAGTAAACAGGACATGCTAGAGGGATGGATTCCTGTCTCAGAGACTTCCCATACTCTGGAACAAGCTACCCATCTATGTCAAGCAAAGTTCCTCATTAGCACTCTTCAAGAAAAATCTTGATGAGTGGATGGGAAAAGGAAATACACCCAGAGGATCACTTCTGCTGCTCTGCTCAACTGGGGCACAGGAAAATAACTTTCTTGGGTGGTGTAAGCCAGGGAACCTTGTTGGCAAGGCTTACTTAGGCTGTTAACCTAGTACCTACCTACAGTCTATATGCTGACGACCTGAAATTGGGTAAACTGATTACAAGTGTTACAGATAAGGCATGTCTGCAAAATAATTTGACTAAATTGACCATTTGGGCACAGGAGAATAATATGTTGATAAATACATCAAAAACTAAGCATATGAGATTTGGGAGACAAGGTGAATACATAATACAGCATACAGTGATTGAAACTGTAGACTCATTTAAGGACCTGGGTAGATTCAGCTATGAGTTTTTCTAATCATATCAACCAATTGGCTAATGATAGTTATAGAACTATAGGCTGTATAAAAAGATTTATAAAGTCTAGGAAATCAAACATAATGAAGTCATTGTTTGTTAGTTACATTAGACCCAAACTTGAGTATGGAATAACAATATGGAAACCCTATATGAAAACAAGCATGAATAAACTGGAAAGAGTACAGCGGAAATATACTAAGGGCATCCATGGATGTGAAAATCTAAGTTATTATGAAAGACTAAAATATCTGAACTTGTATAGTGTCTCTTACAGATATTCAAGAGGAGATCTTATTCAGGTATATAGGGCATTTAGGGACAACTACCTCTGGGAATGTTTGGGGTCATCAAAAAGTACTAGAGAATTGTCAGATAACCTATGTAGAAGATTCTATAGGAATGAGAAGTGTACTAATTGGTTCGCTGACAGAGTATCTGATGCTTGGAACAGACTACCAAATTACATTAATGCAAGTACTAGTTTAGATATTTTTAAGAACAGCCTGGACATTTATTATGGGAACAAGTGTTTTGGCATATTGGCAAGCTAGAAGGGCTTTAATGCCCGTGCTTGAAAATTGGTATGTATGTACCTATGAACCTAAGAAGAAACATGCAAATCAAGTCATGGGCGCAACATTACTGCAACATGAACAAAACTGAGTAAAGCAACACTACTCACTGGTCGAATTCCAGTCAAAATTCCCATATATCCAGCATAGTTTACAGATTTAAAAACAGTTGCATTGTTCCTCTGGAAATCAAGATTCACCACCAGTGGTCTAAGTTGTTCAGTCACCTTCCAAGCATGAGTTGTTGCATTCCATCTGTAAAGCATCAAGTTTGGAAAAAAGTTCAACTTGAAAGTCACAAAATAAAGTCTCAAGGAACAGGAAATTGCAATTTCATAACTGTGCATCATTCATTTTCAAAGCATTTTATCTGTGAGGCTTAAGTGGTGGACTCAAACAAGTAAAATGGAAAGGAAAGTAAGGCAAGTATGAAAAGATAAACTCAAGAAATTCTGTGGGAATTAACTTCCTTCCAGAAGGACACAAATAGCCTGTAGGATAAAGCAAGAAATGCTGCCAGCTCAACTGCATAGAGAAATGGGACCTCAACTGGGATGCTGGAGACCCAGCTTTGATTAGAAGACCCCGTCTCTGAAGAGCCAGCTGGGGTGGTAGAAATGAACAGCATCATACTGGCTCACCTATTTACAGGGGAATGAAGGGGGATTTTCAGCTAGGCCAGGACCCACTGTGGAGGCCAAGGGCTTTAGCCCTGCCACAGAATATGGAGAACATACCAGCAGTTCATAAGTGTAAATTCACACTGATATTATTGCATGACAAGTGAGGGGTGGGACAAAGGGTAGGTTGTAAAATAATATCTGACCTGGGTAAGGATGACATTTCATCTCTGTCAGACTCTTGTACCAGCTGACAAAGTGGTTTTAATGGAAAAATGGTCATAATACTAAGAAGAAGCTTGACAGACTGAGCAAAGACAGCGAAGAGAGAAAAGAAAAGAAAGTAGCAAGGGAAATTCCATGAAAATGAGCTGTAGTACAGGCCGTATGGGGTGTAAGGCAGCAAGGAAAGGTAGAAGGAAATTATACTGTTAATGAGGAGACTGTTAAAATAAAAAAAAAATAAAACAGATATGGATTTTGTGTGTGATGACTGGCAAAAAGTAATGGTATAAGGCATGCCCAGGCAAGAGAGGTTCAGAAAGAGTAAGACGGAATATGTATTCAGACATTATAATGATATTCTTGGCCACATCAAAGCCAAATTTCTTCCTCTAACCAAGAGTTACAGTTTCTAGTTATGACTGACACTACCAACATGAAGTCACTTTATACAGGGGTGCATTGGCTCACTTTACAGAGCTATGGCTGGACTATTCAAATGCTCTATATCAACCAACCCACTCTAAGTTTACACTACTTAACTTACCTGAGTAGAATTGCATTTCAGTAACTGTAGGTTCTACAGTACTAGAAAACAACAATTACCATTTATGCATAGGTTTAGAGCCACTTCCATTACTTTTACATGTCAGCATCAGAAACTACCGTAGTTTTCATACCCTTGCAACTTAGTTTGGGCACTGGTTCTTGCTTCACTGACAGACTACTTACCATGATACTTTCTACTACAGAGATAGTCAGCTAGTCAGTTGTGAACAATGCCTCCTGCTCCTAATTTGGCACATCAACAAGGTCAATGCCTAAAAAATTTAATTTGAATTAACTTCATTAGGACAGTTCATTAGGAGTGAAAGTGCCTTTTGCCACTGTCTCTGAAGATCTCAGCTTCTCAGAAAGTCTCTTGTAAGAAATCCCTGAATTAATGCCTTCCTATACCTTTTTTATCCATGATAATTCCTGGAAAACACTTTGGACATCTCCAGGGGGTATCCCACAGATCCACTATAGATACTACACTGAGTGATCTTGTCTTCTGTGTGCTTGTCAATGCTGGAACTTTTGCAACTACTGTTTTGTTCAAACAATCCCATTCAGACTGCAGGTGTTAGTTTACATTTGTTTTAGCGGTTTTACATTTTCAATTTGTATTTCTGTTGTTTTTGACCACACAGCATCTGGATACAATTGTGTAAGCTTTTTAAACATTTATTCAGTAATTCTAGTAAACAGCTGTGCTGTTTTTGCCTTTCAAGTGATCTGACATTTGAAATCAAATACTGGTTTTCATTTTGTGAGAGAAATTGGGAACCATGTTGAGTCACATCGTGGGGGCTTGCAGTTAATTGCTTTTGTCTGAAGCCCAAGATCTTTTAGTTAAGTCTTCAACTTCTGTTTATGCTGATTGCCACTTATCTAACAAGAGGCTAAGTGGCTGGAAAAAACCTTGCAACCTGCTACTTGATCTGTTCTTAAATGCATTTTCTCTTCCGTTGTCTGCCCCTTATGTTAATTTGATCATAAAAATGCTTCATACTCCTATTTCACTGGTTGTCGACATTAACTTAATTTGTTTAGGTTACTCTCTTTTAGCTAATTAACTACTATTCTCCTTCAATTGTTTAACCACAAACAACTGGAATCATGGATATGCACTTTCCAATTATTTCTGTAGCTAGCTTGGTTGAAATGAGCATCCTGAAATAATGTAGCAATTTATCGAAACTAAATCGACAAAATGTGCAAGAGATGTAGTTATATAATGTTAATGGAAGCAAAGTCCTCACACAGTTACTACAAATAACAAGCACATTGTCAGTGCCACACAATACCACACTAAACTATTCAGACACAGCTCAGACCAACCCGTACATCTACTTATGCTGAAGCTTTTAAAGTAACCTACCTAACCACAAATGCCTCCTAAATGTAATGTAAGAAGCAAGTACCCTTATAACCCTCAAAAATAGATGATGCAGATAGATGTGTGTTTCATGATGGGTGCGAACAGTCACACTGTACAAGTCAAAAGCCCACAAGGCAAGCCTCCATTCAATCCAATATTTTAGCTATAGGTGAATCCATAGTGAGAAACATCAATGCTTCACTCATAAGGCTGTGAAAGAAGAGGATCATGGTCAGTTTGCCTATCAGTTGACAGAATTTGCCACATCAGGCATGCACTCAAGTCCCTGCACCCCCAATACTGATATGACACACAGTGCTCATGATTTTAAATGATGATAAATACCTCCCTGGACAACTTTTTTAAAAGACCTGATGAAAGTCTATTAATATGCATCTAAGGCAAGCATGAACCTATCCTTTTTTGTTTAAAAAAAACTTTTATTACATCACTTAAGACGTAGGCAAACACACATTAGCTGAAAAGATAACAAAACAAATTGACATTTTCTAATACTTACATTATACAACACACCGTTACTCTCCTTGTCCAACATCACATAAAGTGCTGAATTCCTGCCTTCCCTTAAACCTCACTCCTCCTCCTCCTCGTGGACATTATTCTGCATGTATTGTTCCCCAAATTCTATTTATTTCTATGTACTTTGTCCTTTCCTTTTTCCTAAAGGTCCCTCTTCCAGGTGCATATAATATTCAATACTTCTAATACATTTTGTTTAGACTTTGATCTCCATTTTCTCGTAATTACTTTTTGGCAGCCAGCAGAATTAAACTCAGTAAGGTCTTACTACATCTAGGCAATTCAGATCCCGTGCCCCCCCCCCCCCAAAAAAAAAAAAAAAGAGTTTCCTTAGTTACAGTCATTCGCTCACCCAATATTCTGACAACTCTGTAGGGAATTTCTACAATCTGCCAACGTATTACACTCCCAAACATAGGTTCCCAATTACCTCTTTCTTTCCTATCACACCTCCAACATTTATCCCGCAATGCAACCAAGAGAAGGGACAGCCAAAAATGAAGTAAAATAAAATCTTGTTTATTAAAACAAAAGGAACTCTCTACAATAAACAGGTTACCTGTTTTGTTCACTATATGTTGTTCACTATCTGAGGAAGTTCACATATAGTGAATAAAACCGGTAACCTGTTTATTGTCAAGAGTTCCTTTTGTGGTTTTAATAAACAAGATTTTATTTTACTTAATTTTTGGCCCTCCCATCTCTTGGTTGCTTTGTAGGATAGAGGAACAGCCTGTTTTGTGGTTTTCTTGGTTTGTTTGGACATATTCGTTTTACACCTCCAACGTTTTCTAACTACCTGAGGATCTTTGACGTCTACTTAGGGTATAAAAATACATAGGCTAACACTTCCAAGCTAAGATCCAGAACCTTCTGGACTTTGTTATAGATTTGGGAGCCTATGTCCTCCCACTTTTCTCTTGTAAATTGCTTTTCCTGTCTCTCTTCCCACTCTTTTCTAACCTCTTCTTTGATTCTTACAGCTGTCATGCAATATTTTGTATGCCCTGTTAATTATTCCTTTGAACAGCAGCTTCTGTTCTAGATTCAACTGAAAACTCTACCAGAGCATATCTTTCACTTAAGATTTCCCACTCTCTTTGCCTGCATTCTGCTATCAAACCCTGGTAGGGAAGGCAGTCTCTAGCCTGCAGTCCAATCATCACCTTGGCCTAAGCTCACTCTATTATATTTCCCTCTCTAGTTATTTGCTTCCAACACCTTGATTCTTTTACCAGTTTTCTCCAGTAAATTCCAGTTCCACCTTGCCTATTTTCTGTATTTCTGCTTGCAGTTATCCCTACTGGCAAAATCTCCTTTCTCCATTCACGTGTTGGCTTAGTTCTTAGAAAAAGTTCTGCTACTTTACAAATATAATAGTTTTCTTTTTAATTTCTCCAAGTCTTTTGAGTGTCTTAATATCATGATGGGAATGAGCCCCATTCCTAAGTCAAAGTATGATTGAAGTTCATGAAACTGGTATTGTTTCAATCTTTGATGTTAGCCAGAAGTATGCTTTCCACCACCAGCAATGTGTCCAGTAATGATTGCTTCTGCAATTCGTATGGAGTTACATGTATCTGTAACATATCCAAGTAAGCCTGTAAATTCTTTTTTTTTATAAGACCCGTTGCTCCTACTACTACTGGAACTGTCTATGTATCTTTCTTCCCCATTGCCCTCATTTCTGCTTGCAAAACCTGGTATTTTATGACTGTGTCTCTCTGTACGCAAGAGACTGTAGCCACTGGGTCTTCTTTTTATGGACTACTATAAACTGGTTTTCTCGCATCTATTTGTTTGAACTGTTGTAATGGATTATCCCATGTGATATAAACCATCATTTTCTATGATGCTTTGTGGTTCATGTTTCTAGTGTTTTTCAACTACTTCATTATAATGCTTGCACAATCATGCAACAGCCTTGCCACAGTATTATGCCTTTGAGTATACAGTTCTTCTGCCATTAGTATATCACAACTAGTAACATGATGTGCAATTGTTTCCAATTCTGTTTTATAAAACCTACATTTGTCTGTTTCTCTCACATATTCAATGGACTTTGTAAACCAACATGCATATAGTCAACTATCTTGGGCCATGAATATTAACCTTTCATCTTTTGATTTAAATTCACCTCTCCTTAACCATTCCTGCATTCAATCCTGATCAACGTGGGGTTGTTCCAAGACGTTTCTATACTTGCAACTGCATTTATGCATTTTCACATTTCTTGCCTTCTCATCTGATCCTTTACCTTATCTTCTTTCTTTTGTTTTCTAGTGCATTCAGTTGATACCTGATTTTTATCTACTTCTGGTTTACATTCCATTCCCACTTGATGCCAATATGCTTCTGCTAAACTAAGCAGGGAAGTCATCCTCCTCATGTTTCAAAACTTTAATTTGGTTTGGGTCTTGTGAGGTCAGCAGATATGTAGAGTGTGCAGTCCCAATTTCAAGGAGGCCCATACCACCTTCAGAACAGGGAATACAGAATCTTGGTATGCACTAATTTTTACAAAGCATTTGATGAGCATGAAGCAACCTTCTTGTTTTCCTGTCCAACCTATCCAACACCATTTTGGGGCCAGTCAATCTCTCAAAAAGCTTGGACTTTGTTCCTAGATGTCAATGCTGTTTTCAGCATTAAGTCTTCTAAAATATTCCTTACTAAGTTTTATTTGCATTTGTTCATGTTTTATTGTTGATCCTTCATTAATTCCCAAATATTTACAGACTATCTCTTGCTCATCTTCTTTTATATCACATTCCAGTCACAAACTGACAGTCTTGGCGCTGCAGTTTTTCTGCTTTAAAGGTTGCTTTTGCACATTTATCAAGACCAAATGACATTCTTGTATCATCTAAAAAACTTTTGACTACTTGCGGTTGTGTTTTCTGTTCCTCATCTGATGAACTATACAGTTTTAAATTATCTACAAAAAGAAGATCAGAAGTCTTTACACTTTGTTGTTTTCTGGGAGACAAATTGTAGCTGTGACCTAATCTCTTAAGTAGACAACTTAATGGGTTAAGGGCAAGAAAAAATAAAAGTGGTGACAGTCACCCTGAAATATCCCCCTTTGAATTTTTATCCCTGGAATAATAATTTGTCCTTTATCCTGGCTTAAATGCAAAGTGGCTTGCCACTGTTTCATGGTCGCTGTAATGTAATCAATCAGTATAGGGTGCATCTTAGAAATCTTAGGCAGTCTTATCCATGAATGTTGGATACTGTCAAATGCTTTTTTATAGTCTATCCATGGCATACTTACATTCTTCCCCCTTTTTATACTTCTCTGTTATGACTAACAACAAATGATCCTTTGTTCCATATGACTTTCTTTTATTACCCTTTTGTTCTATTGCCATGATTGAGTTTTCTTCTAAATGACTAAAAACTCTGTTGGCTTCAATTCCAGTGTATAGTTTATATGTAGTCATAAGGCAAGTTATAGTCTATAGTTTTTAGGACAGCTTGCAGGTTAGCTCTTAAGTAAGAGTACTGTTCTTCCTATTGTTAACCAGGCTGGTGTCTGCTCAAGGTGAACATATAAATAGTTCTTACTCATGGCTAAATCTTCATGTAAAGATGTTAATACTTTTAGTCAGAAATTAGGTACTGCATCTGGGCCTGGGGTTTTCCAATTAAGACCTTTTGTTAACTTTGTTTCAATCATATCTTTTAAGTTCTTCTGCCTGTGCTGATATTTTTAGTTTATTTGCCATAGGGCATGATAGATCCTGATCTGTCCTGATGCTGCGTATTGCTTTTATCACATCTATCTCTGAGAATTTTTATTGATCTGTTCCCTCTTCGATACTCTTCTAACACTTCTTGTCTTAACTGCTTTATAGCTTTCTCTATTTGATACTTCCATTATGGCACTCAACTTCTCACAATCCCCTCTATTACTACTCTGTGTTTTTGTGTAAGACCTAAGCTGTTATTAATTTAGCTGCACAGTAATTATATATATATATATATATATATATATATATATATATATATCCTATTTACTTCTGTCATATCACATGGATCTCTATGGATAGTCCTAATTACTGTGTTCATTTGTTTTATCAAACTTCTAACTTTTTGGGATTTATTGACTTTCAGTACTCTATTTCTTTCATTGATCTTAACGTGTCTGTCCATTTCTATTAAATCAATCAACTCTTCTCTTAGATCAATGAATGTGCCCTCAGTCTAGAAGAAAATGTTCTCCATTTCCTGCGGGCATTCTATAGAAAGTTCCAGAGCATCTTCCTGTGCCACATTCTCTTCAGTTTCATCCTGTGTCATCCGTTGCTCTTTCATATGGGAGCTCACTGGCCTCTCTCTCCACACTGACTGTGTCAGAGCTGTCACAGTTTCCTGTTCCTTCTCTTACTCTGCAACTCTAACTGAACATTTGTAGTGATTGCCTATGAAAGGCTCCAAAGTATTTTCATATGACAAATGATCAGATGTTTCCCACTCCACTGGTTTCTCCTTAATTTGGGGATCAATTGCTCTATCCTGCTGTGATGTTATCAGAGTTAGACCTATTACACTAAATATTTCACTTTGCAGCTAATCCAAAAACTCAGTTTCTGTTTCTTTAACTTTTCCATTACTAATTCTCTTTTTTACTTTTCCTCTGTTTTCTTATTTTTTTATTGTAAAATGTTTCACATCTGGATGCCTTTGCCTGTATTTCTCTTCAAATATCTTTGGTGCTGCTCTTTGTACTGATTAATTTTGCTTTGTCCTTTGCATAAATATTGCACTATATTAAATCTCTTTCTTTCCCATGTCATATTTCTTCTTCAGATGTCTCCTGCTTCTCCTGTTTCTCCCTGCTTTGAGGATTCATTGTTTCATCTTGCTGTGATGTAACCTGTGTTAGACTTTCTTCACTAAATCCTTCACTTCACAAGTATTCCAACCCTACATTTTCTATTTTTTTAATTCTACTTTACTAATCCTTCTGCTCTGCAGTCTCTTTTTGTGATCTTATTTTTTATTGTGAATTTTTCCATATCTGGATGCCGTTGCCTGTATTTCTCTTGAAATATCTTTGGGGCTTCTTTTTGTGTTGATTAATTTATCTTTCTCCCTTGCATAAATATTACACCATATCAGATCTCTCTTTCTTTCCCATTTCCATATTTCTTTTTTTATACCTTTCAAAAGTTTCTGGATGTTCCTTATATTCTCAAACTTTCTCAGTCACTTTTTTTCCCAAATGGCCCAAGGTTTCATGGTCTATATAATGTTTTTCATAAATCTGTTCTATTAATGAACACACATTTTTATTTGAAGCTTCTGACAGTTTTTTTTTTTTTTGGAAGTATTTTTCTTTCTTCTAATTTCTCTCTCAATCTTTTTGTACATCTACTGTCTGGAAAATTTGGGCTTCTTGCATAATAGTAACGATACATAATTCCTTTCTTATCCTCAATTGTCCACTCTATCGTCTTTATGGCTCTTTATTTGGCCCATCAGTTTTTGTGGATGGTTACTTCCTTCTACAATGGGGCCAATCCTTCCCCTGGGCCTGGCCTAGCCCCACTGTGGGAATGTTTCCTTGTCTTGAGGTTTCTACACCTTCATGTTTCCATTTCTGGCACCAGTGCGCCTACCAGGATTGGGCACTTTTATCCTGGGTCTTGTACACCCAGCTGTCTTTTATTTTTTAACCTTCTCCTGTCCAGGATACCTGATGTATGTATGTCAACTTGGTGAGATTTTCTGAAAAACGAGATCCACCGTGTGAAGGTACTCACCAAGACATGAGGATGAATTCAATTCCAGCAATACTACTCTCCTTAGCTTGCTGACTTCTCCCTCGATCCATACCCCATACTTTGTATGGCTATTATTGTCTTTCAGGATGCGCATTCAAAATCTCACTTTCTATTTCAAGAGCTTTCTCCCTACTTCATCATCCCTTTCCAGTTTGAATTATAACCTTCTGCTTGTGTTATGTACATCAGCCATAACTGTGTAGCTCTAAAATATACCTTCAAATCAGGTAATCTTACACCACCTTGTTCTACTTGAAGGATCAACATTATTGCAATTAACTCATGCCCTATTCCCCTCCCAGATAAATTCCATCAACTCTTTATTATCATCCACAACCTCTTCTGCGGTTGATAAAAATATGCCTGACTCATACATAAAACCAAAGGGATTAAAACATTTTCACTGCTTGTATCTTACTATACTTATCTATAAACAAGAGCTTCCAATTACTCAATTTTTGTATTACCTTTTTAGTCTCTTCTCATGTATCAGCATGAGCCTATGCTTAAGCAGCATTCTACCATCACCAAAATTATGCTAAAGTATGCACAAAAGCTTACTGACTTGAACTATTGGCTTAGCATCTGATGTCACTCAAAGGGGTACAAAACAGATCAGCCTGGGAAAAGATGGCAGAAAGTCCTGTTTTGTCAGAGATGGCATGCACCTATCTCCTCCAAGACTTTCATATAGTGTATAAATTCTTGTTCACCTCTGTAGCATCTTTTTTAGGCAACATCAGTCTACTAAAGCTTCCAACATAATAAAACAAAATCTGGACAACATTAAGGTATTGTTGCTCAATGTTCGCAGCCTTAACAAAAACTCCAATACCTACAAGCATTCCTTACCCTGGAAAATATTGAGATATGCATCTTCATGAGGTCCTGAGAGCACTCCATTAGTGTAGGGTTTTCAATGCCTACCACACGTTTAGGCTCACTGCACTAGATGAACATGCTAAAGGTGGCAATAATTCTGTATTCTTAAATTCAACTCCAGACTTGTTAGACAACATAATGACCAGAAACTCCTCCACATCCAATTTACATTACTAGAGATGCCCTCATGTCCCCCTAAAAGTACAGTTGTGCACACTTACCATAAATGTAGATGTTCGAGTGTATTCACTGTTGCAGTCATCACATTTGGGTTATCTGCCTGCAGGTAGTCCTCAGCCGGCCAGAACACCAGAGTCTTCAGATTCCTGTGTCGGATGCTGACTCTTCTTCCATGACGTCAGGTCGTCCGGGATATAAAACATGCAGCCGACACCATTACATCAGTTTTTCTTGCCCCAGATGTCAGGTTCCCCCACAATGGGAAGCAATTATATGTTATGGTACACCTCCAACAAAAAGCAAATAAACCAGAAAACTTAAATATACCAAACAAGAAGGAAAGGCAGAGCCAAGAGAAGTCAGGGGGCTGGAGGGAGGGTAACCAGGACTGCAACAGTGAATACACATGAACATCTACATTTATGGTAAGTGTACACAACTGTACTATGTTCTTCATGTTTCACTCTTGCAGGTATCACATTTGGGTTGATTCCCAAAGCTAAAGAAGGGAGGAGGAAGTTAGAGAGCATTAGGGCCAGCTATTAAGCCCTGCAAGACTGCAGTGGCAAAACCATTCCTGGATTTAGAAAAAATAGGCATGTGGTAATGCTTGGTGAAGGTATGTATAGAGCTCCAGGTAGCAGCTTCTAGGATGTCCCTGGTAGGGACTCCTCTGAGAAAAACTGCAGAGGTAGATGCAGCCCTGGTGGAACGTGATCTTATCCCCTGTGGAGTAGGTTTTTCCATGGTGCTTGTAGCAGAAATGAATGCAATGGGCTATCCATTTGGAAATGGTTTGCTTTGAAATGGCCTTCCCCTCTGCCCCTGCAGCAAAGCCAACTAGCAGCTGTTCAGATTTTCTGAGAGGCTTAGTCCTGTCCAAATAAAATCTAAGTTGTCTGTGCACATCCAGAGAGCAGTATTCGTTCCCCTTTGTTTTGTGGATTAGGGAAAATGATAGGCAAATGAGTGGACTGATTTAGGGCCACACTAGACACCACCTTGGGCATAAAGGAAGGACTGGCCCGGAGGGAAACCCTGTCTGCATGGAAGATAATGAAGGGTTCCCACTGCCATGAGGGCCTGCAATTCAGACACTCTTCTTGCTGAAGCGATGGCTATTAGGAAGGCTGTTTTCCAAGAAAGGAATTTCAACTCTGCTGTTGCAGCTGGCTCAAGGGGGGGGGGTGAGCTTTTCCAATACAAAGGTCCCAGGCAGGAGTGGGGGCTCTCCTTGGGGGGTCTTAAATTTTTGGCCTCTCTAAGGAATTGTTTTAGCAGGGGGTGAAAGAAGAGGGGTGGCTCAGTATTATACTGTAATGAAATGGCAGAGGCATGAATTTTAACTGACGAGAAGGACAGGCCCTTGTGAAGCATTTCTTTTAAATACTGAGGAATATGAGGTAAGCTGGACACCATTGTGCCCATCCCCTGAGTCTGGCTCCAGGAATAGTATCTTTTACACTTTTCAGCATAGGATTGTCTAGTACTAGGCCTCCTTGCCTCCAGAATGACATCTAGCACCTGCTTACTGAGGGATGCTATTAGAGAGCTCAAGGAATTAGCCAGGCTGAAAAGTTCAAGGTTTGAAGCTGAGGGTGCAAAATCTGGCCCACCTGCTGGGACAGCGGGGAAGGGGTCCGAGGCAGGTGCCATGGTTCCAGCAGTGTCATACTGCACAAGTGCGGGTACCAGTGCTGGTGTGGCCAGTCTGATGCAGTCAGTATTGTCCTTGGCTTGTCCTGTTTGATCTTTAGCAGAACCTTCGAAAGGAGAGGCAGAAGGGAAAGGCATAAACTGAGAGGCTTTCCCAGGTAAAGGTCAGGGCCATCCACTTTTCAAGCTTGACTGTGGGGAGTCCTTGTGCAGAATTTGTCCAATTGGTATTTCTGAGGGGAGGGAAACAGGTCTACCTCTGGAGTCCCCCATTTGCTCCTCAAGAGGTTGAATATTTTTGGTTCTAGTTTCCATTCGTGTGCGTCCATGAGATTTCTGCTTAAGTTGTCTGCCAGTGAATTTAGCTTGCCTGGCAGGAATTGAGCTTGTAGGTGCACTTGGTGGCTCAAGGCTGTGTTCCAGAGAGCCATGGCTAGTCTGCAGAGAGGGTACGTGTGGGTTCCCCCCTGCTTTTTTATGTACCACATAACTGTGGTGTTGTCTGTTTTTACCAATAGTTTTCCTGGAAGAATGCAGTCTTTGAAGGCTGTCACGGAATTCTGTACAGCTAACATTTCTTTTTGATTGATATGCAGGTGCATCTGTCTCGGGTTCCATTTGCCCTGAATGCACTGCCCTGCTAAGTGAGCCCCCCATCCATAGTCTGATGCGTCTGTTGTTAGGGTTTGGGCGGCAGGGGGTAGAGTGAAAGGGAGCCCCTTGTTGTGGTAGCAGGCCTCTGCCCAACAAAGGAACGCTGTCTTTATACAAGGAATGACAGGAATTATGGATTCCAGGTCCTGAGAATGTTAACACTATAGGCTTTTTAGATACCATTGTAGTTTCCTCATATGCAGTTTGCATATGGAATTAGTAGAATGCAAGAGGCCATGAACCCCAGGGCTTGCAGAATTTTCCTTGCAGATAGCTGGGGTTTTGTGGCCAATAGTTTGAAGAAGGTTGCCAAATAAACTTGTTTCTCTGGAGTGAGGAAAGCCATCTGGGAAGTTGTGTTCAAGCTTGCTCCCAGGAATACAATCTGTTGGCAGGGTACTAGATGAGATTTCTTTTCATTTATGGTGTAACCCAGTGAGGTTAGAAGTTTCTTTACGAATGCCAGATGTTGTAATAGCAAGTCCTGGCTTTCTGCCTGAATCAGACAATCGTCCAAGTACGGGTATATTTGAATATTTTGCTGCCTGCAAAATGCAATGGCTGGAGTTAGACACTTTGTGAATACCCTGGGCGCAGTAGATAAGCCAAAGGGAAGTGCAGAGAACTGATAGTGCATGGAACCTGCCCTGAGGTGTAGGTATTTCTTGCAAGATTCCCTTATAGGAATGTGCAGGTAAGCTTCCTTTAAGTCTAAGGTTGCCAGCCAAGCATCTTTGCCTAGCATAGGAAGAAGCTGTTGAAGTGTTAGCATTTTGAATTTTGGGATTACCAGAAAGGTGTTTAGACTAGAGAGGTCCAGGATAGGACGCCAGGAGGTGACTTTTCTGGGTACCAGGAAAAGTCTTGAATAAAAACCTTGTCCTTTTTGTTCTGTTGGGACAGGCTGAATAGCCCTGATACTTACAAGAGAGAGAACCTGCTGTTGGGCCTCTGCCCACTAATTTGGGGGTAGGTCTGGCCAACCTTTTAGGGTTGGTAGTGTGTGTAAGTGGAATCTGTATCCTTGGGAAACTATGTTCAAAACCCATTTGTCCTGGGTAATGAGTTCCCAGTTTTTTTTGCATGCAGGGCGATCTTTCCTTCTATAGGAGTAGGCAGTTGAGCAGGGCTTGGAAGGGTTAAGGTTAAGTCATTGTGCCATTTTTCTGTAGGGGGGTGGCTTACTACTCCCTGCTTTGGAAGTGGGAGCCCCCTACTGCTTACGCCTGTGCGCAGCCTGAGACTTTAACCTAGGTGGTCTGCTGTTCCTGGGTATGGACTGAGAAGGCCTGGAAGAGACTGGAAAGGACCAATTCTTTGAAGGCCAATGCCTACTAAATCTGGGAGGCTGTACTTCTAGGAAATCTTTAACAGTTTGCATAGATTTAGCTTTTTCCTCTATCCTTTTGAGGACTTCTGCTTTGTTGCCAAAAAGGCGGTCCTGGTTTAAGGGAGCATCCAGTAAATTTAGCTTTAACATGATCTGGCAAGTTTTGCTCCTTAAGCCAAGCATGCCTTCTAAGTACAGACCCAGTGACAGCAGCCCTGCAAGATGCTTCTAAATCTTCAAAACCACATTGCAAAGTATGTTTACCAACTTGTTCTGCGGAATGCATTAAATCCTGTAATTCTTTGTGTTCAACATAGTCAGGAATCAACATCATCATCTGTTTAAGTAGACCCATAATATGCTGCTGATACTTTAACATATGAAACTGGCAATTTAAAGCCCTAATGGCCAAAGCAGCAGAAGTGTATACCTTCTTACCCCATCTGTCCAAGGCCCTAGAATCTCTATCAGAAGGGGTAGGATTTTTGGCAGCAGTAACCTTAATGCCTTTTGGTCCTTGGGAAATAGTTTCTGGATCCACAGTAGGATTCTTGAAGAGGAACTTGTGGGAGTCAGGTACTCTGTAATACCGGTCAGGTTTTCTGGGAGCTGGAGGTAAAGTGTCTGGGGAAAGGCTAGATTCCAAGAAAGCATCATCTACAATGTCCAGAACAGGAGGGACAGCTAAAGGCCTGTGTTGAAGAAGGAGTAAGAATTCCCTAAGCCTCTTTTTGGAGTCAGAGTAATCCTGGCTTTCCCAGTGGAAATGCTCTCTAAGAGTGTGCAAGGTTTCAAACAAAAAATCTTCTGGAGGGAAAGCAGAGGGAATGGAATCCTCTGCATCAGAATCCTCATAGGTAGATAAGGGCAAATTCTTGTAATCAGAAGGAACAGAAATTTCAGATTCTTGATCAGAAGAATCAGAAGGAAATTCAGTTCTAGGTCTCAGAGGGGGAAGGTTGGCCTCCTCTAATTAAGGTAATAAGGTCTTCAGCCATTCTAAGCATTTGTTTTTTAGGCATATGGGCCTAAGCCTGCAGCCTGGACGATGGTTTTCTAGGCGTGCTGCGAATTTTAGGCCTGGATGAAGAAGATGGCGTCGATTTAACATGCAAGTCTGTAGGCCTGAATACACCCTCAGCGGCTCCGGAACCATCCAAGGTAGAGACATACGCAGGTTCCATAGTCGAAGAAACATCTTGCAACATACTGGACTCTGAATGGGTCTCAGTAGAGGCTTGCAAATTTGAAGTAGCGGGTATCAGTGGCTGCGAAAGTGCCTCACTGAATACCGGCAGACTGGCGACTAGCTTATCGGAAGCATCGTCGGCAATTTTGGACCTATGCGGTCTGTCTCTATCTTTGTCCTTACATTTTTTCGGAAGATTGGTTGTCGGATGGCCTAACAAAGCCATTTGGAGTACTAAGACAGAGTACCAAAATAATTTGCTGCAAAGACAGCCCGACGACGAATAGTTCGGGGGTTGAACATGGCACAAAACTGACAGCGAGGGACTTCGTGGTCTGGGCCTAAGCAGGGAATGCAATACGAATGAAAATCTTTATGAGGTATTTGCATTCCACAGGTAAGACAATTGTTAACTTTTACTGACATCGGATGGAGCAAGAAAAAAGATCCTCAATGGGGTACTTATCTTTTTTTTGAAGACTTCGGTTCTGAAACTCGAAAACGAAAATTTCAGGAGTCGGCCGACCGCACTTGCGAACTGCTTCTGCTTTGGGCACCGCACAGCAAGAAAGACTGATGTAATGGCTTCAGCTGCATGTTTTATACCACTGATGACCTGACGTCATGGAAGAAGAGACAGCATTTGACGCACTAATCTGAAGACTCTGGTATTCAGGGCCAGCTGAGGGCTACCTGCAGGCAGATAACACAAATGTGATGACTGCAACAGTGAAACACGAAGAACATCCCATACCTCCCACCTACATAGCATGGAGTCCCCTATGCATTAAGCCAACCACCACTATCTTTAGGTGACTTCAACTACCTTTCAACAAATGGGAGACTTACACATTCTCAAAGATGTAAGCCCAGAAATTTCTGAACTTTATCAATGCAAGGTCTCAGGGCCAGTTAGTCTGCACCCCAACCAGGGATGATAAAATCTTGATCTTGGTCTTTACCAGTATGGGACAAATTTCTACCCCATCAACTGTAACTTCCTCCCGGTTAAATTGGACTAGAAATCACTCACATTCACCATAAGACTGCAACCAGAAGAATCTTCCAATGCTTCAGTATTCAGAAATTATACTAAGGTTAATCTAATAAAAATGGAGTGAACCTGGCTAAATTCAAAATCCTCTTCCAAACCCTCTACCTATGCAGAATCCTTTACTGACAAATGTTATGCACATGCAAATAGCTGCATAGATGTAGCTGTCCCCCTTCAAAGTAAATGCAATTAAAAATAAACCCTGATGCTAGAGCCAAATATAAACGGGCTCTATAACAGAAAAAAATCTCACTGCATGCAAAAATAAGTTTACCTATCATGATGACAAAAACGCTTATGCTAAACTTTTACAGGGAACTCTGGACCATGTTCAAATCAACCAATGTCAGATACAAGGTAAAAATAGCCTCTCAGGCAAAGAATAACCACAAAGCCTTCAACTATGCTAGAAGCATCAGAAACAATGCACAGTACTATGCAGAAAGAATAATAAATTGCATCACATACTTAGACCCAGAGGACATAGCCAATCTACTGATGAACAAATTTAGCTCAGACATTACCCCTCCTCGACCTATCATATCCTGTATCTACACCCTCCCCAACTCTCCCAAAAACAAGTTTTCAAGGCACTATCCAAGGACAAGAGCCCCTACTTCTATATGACTGGATAGCATAATGGGCTGCCTACTAGCCAGACTGAAACATGACTTGAGAGACCCCCTACAGGGTGTATTCAATATCAGCCTCCAATCATACACTGTGATGGATGAATGGAGGACAGCAACTGTCATTCCCTTCACAAAGGGAAAAGAACTTGGCAATTACAGCCCTATAAGTTTGATCAACCTCATATGTAAGGCTATAGAAAGTATCATTACAGAACGAATACATAGGGACATGGGTAACTTACTAATTCTCAACTCAATCCAGTTCAGATATGCAAAAGGCAGATTCTGCCTACTTAATTTGGTCAACTTTTTCAAGAAGATTAATGAAGCAGTGGATGATGGCAAATCAGTAGACTGACAAGTACTCGAGAGTTCCTGTTTACAGAGTCTATCACATTTATTTATTTGACATTTAGTTACTGTGAATGTCCAACTGGGTAAGGTACCCATTTTCAGGAGAGGCCCAGGGAGAAGAGCTCCAGTACAAAGGAAAACATTTTTTTTTTACATACTCAAACAGCAACTTTTTTTTTTTTTTTTAAACTTGGGAGGCTCAAACAGAAAAGAAAAACATTTTTTACATAGAAAGTTCAACAAACATAGCAAATAAGATATTTTTTCATAGGAGGTACAGCTCTATTAAAAGGATTAGGACAGAAATATACATTGTTTGAATAGACTATATTTACATTGAAAGAAACAGTAAGATTAGGCAAAAATATTCAAATATAATACAGAGATCCTCATCTATTAGTAGTCCTAGCAGAGGAAAACAGAGTTAGAGATAAGGGTTGGGAAGCTTGGTAGGGGGGAAGAAAAGGAAGACAGGTTAGTGATATTCAATGGGAAGACAATAGGTCAATTCTTTAGCACAGAAGGTTAGTGATTCAGTGGGAAGACAGTAAATTAATTCTTTAGCACAGAAGGTTAGTGATTCAATGGGAAGACAGTAGGTCAATTCTTTAGCACAGAAGGTTAGTGATTCAATGGGAAGACAGTAGGTCAATTCCTTAGCACAGAAGGTTAGTGATTCAATGGGAAGACAGTAAATTAATTCTTTAGCACAGAAGGTTAGTGATTCAATGGGAAGACAGTAGGTCAATTCCTTAGCACAGAAGGTTAGTGATTCAATGGGAAGACAGTAGGTCAATTCTTTAGCACAGAAGGTTAGTGATTCGGTACAGTGTAGTAAAAGGGTGGAAGGAAGGTGGCATTAGTACTTATGCAGAGTGTAAGAAGTTATAGTGGGGTATATGTTGGGGGTTTACAGCACAGATGGAGGTAGTTACGGGGGGCAGAAGAGGAGGAAGTAGGTGTAGGGAAAGTGAACTAGGGTAAAGAAAGGGTGGTGGGATTCAGACTGGTTTGGAACAGGGACAGATGAATGAAAAGATTTCTTACTCAAATTGTGTATACTTGAATTTCTTGAAGTTGGAGACGACTCTGCTATCAAAAGCTAGAGCATTCCATAGTTTGGCCACTGAGTATGTCCGGCAGTTTCGTTTGCTTTATACAGAGACAGAACCTGAATCTTCAGAGCTGATAGTCCTACAATGTGTGTTGATTTGGAGTATTGAGTTAAAGGCAGGGCAGACTGCAGGTTTATAGATAATTTTGTGGGAGATCGTTACTTAGAGGCAGTTAAGGTGTTGGGGGAGTTAAGAGTTGTATGGTGATGTTTATAGTGTGATGCACCTGTTGCACATTTGGCAATTTTATTGTAACAACATTCAAGCTTGCTTTTTTAGTGTTGTCTGTAGATTGGTCAAAGTGGGGGAACCATATAGTAAGGAGAGCACCAGGTAGGTTGAAGCTAGTGTTGCTTTAGTGGCTATATCCATGAAGTTTTTGGCCAAAAGAGCATCCCTAGTTCTCAGTGTTTTTTTTTTTTTTAATAGTGTTATGTATATGAAGGTCAAAGGTAAGTTTATTGTCTACTATTATTCCTAATAATTTGGTGTGTGGGACCACTTTGATTTCTCTGTTATTTAAGAACTAGATCTTGAAGTCAGTTGAGAGTGTCCTTGGTGTAAACAGGAGGAGCCTAGCTTTATTGGGGTTGAGTAGTAGTTGTGCATTACTGAGACAAGACTCAACAGAGAAGGCAACTTGGGTTATTTGTCTCAGATGTTCTATGTTGTTGGAAGGGGAAATGAGAGTAGAGTCACCAGCATACTGGATTAGAGAACTCTGACAGGAAGCAGATTGAAGAATATTTATAAACGTACTGAAGAGGAGGGATCCAAGGATGGAGCCTTGTGAAACTCCAGTTTTGTTGGCTAGGTATTGACAGAGACAACCTTGCCATTTTACACACTGTTGTCTGTTGGATAGGTAGCAAACCACTGCAGAGAGGGTGTAGAAAGGCCTAGAGTTGAGAACTGCTGTAAGAGTTTGGGGTGTGAAAGTGTCGAAAGCTTTGGAAAGATCAAGAAAGTAGGCCAGCGTCTCTTGCTTTATTAGTGTCTATGAAGGATATTATTGCACTTGTACTATATGCTGGTCTAAAACTGTGTTGTGGATGAGGTGGTTAAGTTGTTTACACATTTTTCTAAGAGTGTGAAGAGAGGAGATAAGATGGCGACAGGGTGGTAGTTATATATTTCATTTGATTTTTCACCTTTGTGTAGTGGAGTTATTATTGATTTTTTCCACGGGGAGGGGATGTAGGATTCCATGATGGACCTGTTGATAAGAACACTGATCGGACAGGCAATGGCGTTAGCAGCCATTTTTAAGTATCCAGCTAGGAGGTTGCCAGCAGAAACAGAGCAGAGTTTTTTTTGTACTAATTTTCATATATAGTTAATGGGAAAAGGTTGCAGTGTGAAGATGGGAGGTTGAGAGGCTGTAGTTAATATTTTTTGAGACAAGAGGGATGTGAATGCAGTGTGTTTGGTTGAGGTTTGAGAGAGAGGTGGACTGAGGATAGTTGTGGAGTTGGGACTGAGGGAGATGCTTGGGTCACTGTCCATGTTAGCTATATTTTCAATAAAGTGTGTGTTAAACATTTCTCAATTTGTGATGGAGATTTATTTGTGGACAGGCTGGGGTTTTGTTTGGATGCTGGGATGAGTAATGATGAGATAGTAGACCAGAACTTTTTGGGGTTGTTTTTATGGTCAGTTAGCTGCTGTGTAAATTACTACCTTTTGTCAATGGTTATAAGCTTTTTTGTCTGATAGTGCAGTTGTCTGTAACTTTGTAAATTCTGGTCAGTTCTATTTTTATGCCATTCTTTCCAGGCTTTGTCCTGGTTTATTAGTAGTTTTTTTGCAAGCTTTGTTAGCCAGAGTGAATGACTAATTTTAGTTCTTTTTGTTCGAAGTGGAGCTAGGCTATTAAGGGTATCTAGAAATAGTTTATTAAAGTGATTAACTGCATCATCTAGAGGTAATATTTTCAGCAAGGACCAGTTCAAGGATTTCAATATGTTAAGAGTTGTGGGTTGAAGTTGGTTACATTTTGAGAATTTTTATAGTTATGGCCTTTGTAGGGTGGTTGCCCTGTAAGTATATGTAGGTAAGTGATTGCTTAGCATGTCAGGTAGAGTACTGGATAAGGTATATTTATTAGGATCTGTGACTAAGATCCTGTCAAGAATAGATCCTAGTGTTTCTAAGAAGTCTAGAAAGAGTTTTAATAAGTTGTATGACTCCAAATAGATTCATACTGTTGACTGGGAAGCCAAATTAATCAGAAATTAAGTTTTGCCAGTTGATGTTGACATCTTGCGGCATCAAGGATGGGATATCTTCTAGTATAGCAGTATTATGATCAGGGGGGATACACAGAACTGTAATATATAGTTGTTTAGTTTTAAGAAGGCTGTAAGAATTTCTGCATTACTGAATTTTGGGAATGGGTTTAGAGAGTAGGGTACTAGTGTGTATGGGTTAGGATAGATTAATGCTACCCCTCCTGCTTTTTTATGTGCTCTGTCTGATCTTATTATACTGAAACCTGAAGGAAGCATTATGGAGTCTTGTATATTTGGCTTTAGCCCGGTCTCTGTGACTGGAAGTATGTCAGGGGTATGGTGTGATAGCCACACATGGAAATCTGTTATTTTGTTACAGATACTGTGCGGGTTTAGTGTGACTAAAAATAAGAGTATTAAAAGGAGATGTGTTATTAGAGAGGGGAGTTGGAGTAGGACCTGGGTTTGGGTGAATCTCCCCACACTGGGATAGATCTGAGAACTAGGAAGAGTAGCAGCTAGTGCAAATAAACATTTTTCTTTTAATTTTGAGAGGAAAGATAGTTTATAATTAGAGTAAGGTTACATAATTTTGTGTTTTATCAACTGTAGGGGGTATACGTTAAATAGGTTAGCTAACATGTCTGAGAAGCTCTGTTTTTCACAGCCTGCATGGGATGTGAGGGATTTTATGCTGGTTTTGAATTTTTGAGATTTGAGTGAAGTACAGTGTGTTAGGATCAAAAGAGATGGTGTGAGACAGGAAACCTGGGTCACAGTTGGTTGAAAGTATGGCATTTTAACAGTAGCTAATAAAATTGAAAGGATATGAAATAAAGAGAGCAGGCAGAGGTAGAATTAGTAATGGGCTGAGATGGGGTTGGGAATTGACTTGGATTAATAGTAAAGGTATGTGGTACAGTACAAGGTTACTATGGATATGGATAGGATTGGTGGGAGTGCTAGAGTGGGTGTGGTTAAGGTTTGTATAAATGTAGTTGTAGTGCGGGTGGGTAAGATAGGGGAGTGGAGTGAGCCCAAGTGAAGTGAGGGAGAAGGGAGCGGGAAAGACCAGGCTGCAGTACATTTGCCTGGTGAAAAAAACAACATTTGCCTGGTGAAAAAAACAATCAGAAAGACCAGGCTGTAGCATATTTTCCTGGTGAAAAAAACAATCAGGAAGAAAAAAATGTTCAAAGAATATCTTGCTTAACACTACTTGTGCACTGTTAAGGGCATGTGTTAATAATTCAGATATGTCTATTCCATGAGTGCTATTAGCTGGGATGAAAATAAATGTTCTACAGTTGACCAAGGCTGTATCACAGCACTATATAGCCTTAGTGGCAAACAGGTAGTTAATTTAGGCTGTGGGGGAAGAGGTTACTTTGGTCCTTCAATAAAGATGGTGCACAAAGAGAAAAAAATATATATTCTAAGAAGGAGAAAAATTAATTGGAAGTATTTCAGTTTTACTGGCTACATCCCATTACAGAGTCCAAACCTTAGCAATATGCATAGTTGCCAAGATACAAGCATTAGTTCAAGATGTATAATGTCCTTGTTAGAATTTTTGCTACTTGAGATAGCACAAATAATAAAGAATAATTATGCTTATTCTTTCAATAGTTTTCAAGTTCAAATCATTTTGTAAACCAAAAGGTTCAGCACGTAGAAGGGTAGCCCCAGCTGGGCCACAAGCTAATGGGTTGGGTAGGATGCTATAACGGTTTACGGCAAATGTAAGTAAAATAAGAATAGTCAAGAAGAAGGGCCTTCCATGGAAACAACAGAAAACAAAACTTGAGGGATACGGAATTTCCATTTACCCTTCTGTAGAAATGGGCCGGTCAGGTTAATGTTTAAGCATGACAAGAGAAACAAAACAGCCTGAGTGACCACACAAGACTGCTACTGAAGACATTCGTGAGGCAGAGTATAAGAAAAAGGCATGATGATAACACATATGGACAGGCAGGTAGAAAGGCACTCAAGGTCAAACTGTTTTTTTTTTTTTTTTTTTTTTTTTTTTTGCTAAATAATGCAAAATCAAAGTACATATATATTATTATTTAACCCATAAAAAGTGCTTTGTGAAGGACATCAAAAGGTCCACGCTAATACAGATCAATGGGAAGCACTATTTATCCAGACACAATTCCTTTTCACATCACTCAGAGATAAACTTACAGACTACAATGCTGTTAAAGTGAGACGAGCAAGCAAGTTTATAACCATTTATATACCTAGAAATTTTCAAACGAGACCCAAAAAACACACCTCAATGTTTGTTTGTGTATAACAATAGTTAAACTAATTCTGTTTACACGAAATTCCAATTTAGGGCAAAAGAAAAGCATTTATGCAAAAAAGTGAAGACTGCATACATATACAAATGTGCATATTATTCCAAATAATATTTTTATTGCACTGCACTGTAAAGGAAATTGCTTAAAGTCCAGAAAATGATTATAGAAGTACGTTACGTTGGGATTTTCTTCAGCTGCTCAAAATCTGATTGCTTGTTGTAACTTTGAACATACTTGCTAGCAGGTCTGGCCTTAAGTAAAATGGTGCCCTAGATAAAGGGTTCCATGGCGACCCTCCCCCTCCTCCTGCTGTTCACTGAACCTCCCTATAGTGACCTACCCACACCATCCAGATTAGCTTTTCTTTCTTTTTCTCACAGCTTATCTTGCTCTTCAACATTTCTTTGGATTTATTCATTCATTCAACACATTTTAAGCAGGCAATACTTTAATTGCTGCAGTGTAAATAACTATATCAATTGAGGAGTCTCAGGGCCACAGGATTCCCTGAAGCCATGGGGGTTCTACATGTGCTGAAGTGCATTTTACTGTTTACTTAAAACATTTTTTCCATCCATAATGGTCTAAACAAAACAATCACGATTAAGGGAAGAAAATTTATCTTGCTCCAATTATGTTTTCCCCTAAATAAGTCCAATTCACCCTAACTGATCAAGACTACTCTGTAATACGGTGAAAAGAACAGCATTAATACGGTGAAAAGAACAGCATTAAGCCATAGGAGTTCTAAATGTTTTAAGGTGTATTTAACATTTTTTAAACAACCTTTTCATCCAGTGATGGCTTGAATAAAAATCATGATTAAAGGAAGAAATTCATTCTTGCTATTCAATTTTTTTCTGGCATCTTTTCATCACACACTAAATTACCAAGAATATACTGTAACAGCTAAATTAGCTGGGATCTACTAGACACCCAGAAGCCATGAAGTTATACATGCTCTGAGGTGCAATTTACACAAATATTGACAATATGTTCTCAGAAAATAAAAAAAAAAAAAATCTTCCTTGTTGTCAAAGACCATTTCTACAATACCAATAAGAATAAAAAAATATATCTTTTCACTAAATATACATTAGATAATTTTAAAAAGATAATAAACAAAAATCATATGACAAAAAGCTTAATATTTCCCACAGCATACACAAAGACATGTCTGGACTCTTTCAACGTTATCTAAAGTATCTAAAATAAAAGTAATGGAAGAAAATGGTTTAGTTTTCTGGCACCAGTTTCACTGCAATAATAATATCCACGAACCATGTTCTCTTATGGCCAGGTATAACATAGCATAACAACTAGTTGAACATACAAATATTTAGAGAATACATAGTTAATGAATTCAAAATATGTCATATCACCAGCACAACACCTTTACCTCAAATACTTTCTCTTCTTTGTGAAATAAACACTTTGCAAGGTAATAATATTCTATCTTTGTCAAGTATATATAAATCTTTAAGAACCATTATGCAAATCCCGAGGACTCCTTATGGAATTTCACAGAGAGATTAAACAAATCCATTTTTTCAGATAGTGATAAAGAATTAGTACTTAAATCAATTAGTAGCACAACGTCATCCCCTTCTTGAAAATCTTCACTTGGAAATACATCCATAGGAGCTTTATTACCCCACATAAGACAGACTTGATATCAAAAAATAATCTTAATAAATGTTGCAGATGTCAGGAAATACTTTGTGCAGATTGGGTTACACGTTTCTTACATGTAAAATAGTAACTCCATTCTGGATAGAGTTCAGAAATTTCATAAAAGCACTGTGGTCGGACAAGTGTGAAGTATATTACTCATTATTACTGTTCAATGCACCGATACCAACACATATCTCCAAAATACAGGTGTACCCTCTTTGGTCCTTCCTTGCAATTGCAAGAAAAATCATTACGTCAAATTGGAAGTGTAAAAAAATCCTATCATTTACAGATTTTTTTACTATTAGCTAAACTTGTATGTAATAGGGAGTTGCAAACTATTTCAGAAAGAACTACTAAGATAACACATAACCCAGGATTCACGAAGCCTCCGTGTAAGAGTTATAACTCTTACACGGAGGCTGCAGTTAAACGGAGTGATGTCAGCATGCTCTGCATATTCATGAGAGCATGCTGAATCACACCTAAGTCTAACACGGTCCGTGTAAGACAGTAGGGGGCGTGTCCGTAGGCCGAGCCCTGCAAGCGGACACGCCCCAGAAGTGTAAAAGTGCCCAAAGTAGACACCCACAACAGAGTCCATGGAAATGTGAATAAACACAACACAACACATGCCCCTACAGACTATAAACATAAAAGAAATATAAATGAACATGTTATATATTTTTTTTAAATTGTAAAGATGTTTAACCGTGAGTGCGCTCGTTTGCTGGCGTGCTCAGAAGCGCAGCTACAGTTAGCAGTCAGTGGGAAAGCATATAAGAACTAAATATGCAAAGTAAGCCAAGAAGCAATAGCATAGCGGTAGAGATGTTGGGTGAAGAGCAGGCATTCATGGTTCGAGCCCCCACAACACCAATTTTTTTTTTTTGCAAAATAAACAGGAAACAAGTCCCTGACAAATATGTACACATAAAACCACAATTCATGTAAAATGTAATGAAATAGCCCATTTATATTGAAGACGTGAGGTACCAAAAGAAGAAAAAATGCCAGATGTGCTCATAGCTGAGCTACAGTTTAACAGAGTGAGTGCATGTGCCCGTAGATGAGCACTGGTTTAACTGGTGCAAAATGAGTGCCCGTAGCTGAGCAATCATTTAACATGCTGAATCTATGTGCCCCTAGCTGAGCGTAATATGCGTGCCGATAGACAAATGAGGCTTAAAGCAGCGTACCCCGTTTGCGCAGAGCTGCGCACCGCGCAAACAAGCTAACTGACGGGCAACGTTGAGCAAGCCGTATCAAAACTGCCTTTACACAGACACACCCCTCAGCATGTCTAGACAGTCATGAAAAATAAAAAGCAGTGGCCAGGTTCGAACCCAGGATACTATACACCATAGTCAAGGTACAGAACCACTAAGCCATGACAGCAGTACTTAGAAATGCAATAATAGCTCATATATAGGAATGAATACAAACTACAGCATGATAATGCAGGTTTACTGAACTTGATACAATTCCAAAATGGCCAATCACAGATATGTGCGGGAAAAACGGACTATATAAGCCCCATAGGCGGGAATACACAGCATAAACGATTGTAGAACAGACCTGCAGGCAGAATGTCATGAGTAGGAGAGGGTAGTCGCTTTCGAGCACAGAGGTGGGGTGTTGAGGAGTCCAGGTACATGGCCTGGCTCCTAGTCCACAATCATGAGGCCCAACTCATGCAGGGCCAGGTCCTCTGGGGAGCATACAGGGCTGAGGCGTGGGACCGGTTGGCTCATGATCTCACCAGTGTCACAGGGATTCCAAGGACAGGTGAGCAGGTCCGTCACCACCATGCGGACCTGAAGAGACGCAAGCAGGACCAACTGAACCTTTGGATCCAGGAGGCCCGGCAAACACCCAACGCCCCACCACTGAGTAAGTAACATTTAATTATGTATGTAACAAGTTAAACTAGCTGATATTATGGAGATGTGTATTCCTATATTACTTCATTTATATTACAGCTGCAGGTGTCCGTTCTGCGAACCGCAGAGCCTATGGCGATAGGCTGGTGCGGTTGCGCCACCAGGCAGGTCAGTAATCCACTACCAGTAACTGTAAAGAAATATAAAAGTATGACAGTCAGCAAAAGAGTGCAGTGTAGTCAGTAAGGAATAAAATCTGCAAGTAACAGTGTGAAAGTGTATGCAAGTATTGCTTGATTACAACAGTTTTCAGCCTGTAAGTTTAAGCTAAACATGAAACTGTCTGACATATATCCTGAAATAAAAATGCCCTGCCTGTAAGAAAATAGTACACAACCTGCAGCAGGCTGAAAAGTATAGCTGCAGAAGATGATAAATCACATGTGTGAAATATATCCCTGTGGAAATACTGAAACATGACAGAAGTGAGACTGCTGGAAAGGATTGTAATAACTACTGTTAAAACATGTCAATAAAGCCTAGAAGTACCATCCTGAATAGTAAAATGAAAGCAAGTGAGAGAGTGTGAGAAAGTGCCATGAATCCAGCAATACAGTAGTAATAACCCCTGAATAAAGTATACTGCAGTCAAGACAGAATGAAATGCATGTCAGATTCAAAACCAAACAGCTAAATCTGTTCAAAGTGTTGCTGCATCTGGATTGTGTATCCCAAAATCAGGATATGTTGCTCTCAGTCTACAATATGCAGATAGGATGTTTGTCTGATATACCATACATCCACACTTGTCTACAGCCATATAAAGCAAATGTAGCCTTGATGTAGCTGAACAAAGCTAGATATGAATGTGTATGAAGAACCATAAAATGTATATTGATGTTGCATTAACAGTCCTATCACCAAGTTGAAATAGTTAACATATAGGAAACTGTAGTTAGAACAGTAGTGTGTATATAACTGTAGCTATTAGAAATGTACAGCATATGTATTGTTATTCGAAGGTGTTAATATTACTTTCTTCACCCCACCCTATAACTACATATAACCCATTCCATGTGAAAATGGTATGTGCAATCACAATTAACACCCCTGGACGTTTGTCCTGTTGGGTCATATATACTTGCATGTCTGTTGATGCATCTGCCCTGTTCATACATCCACACCTGATGGCCTGTTGCCATCAATTAACCCTGCATGTTGTTGGACTGTGTATTTCGGTTCAAATTATGCATGTGTTATGCACGCTGTTCAATGGTGTGAATATCTGGGTGTTTGGTTAATGAGAATACTAATGCATGCTGTTACAACTAATTGTGAATGGCATTATATGTCACTAACCCAAACTGTCATGACATAATGCAAAACATAGTACGACAGGGAAGGCGGGTTCCAGCGTAACCACCTCTCCCACCTCAGCTGGCGAGTGCACCTGGCACTAGTGCCGAGTCCGGACCCTCCTCCGGTGGCCCTGTGCCACCTGCGGGTGGAAGCGCTGCAGGGGATGGGGCTCACCCCCCCCTCTGCAAGTGTGGCCGGAGGAGATCCACCACTCACCCTGCGTAGCGTCCGGACTGTGGTGCGTAGGGAGATTCGGGACTCTGTCCTTGAGCCCCTACGCAAGCTCGAGGCACGGGTGGCGCAACTAACGGGCATGCCTGTTGCCCTGCCTACACAGCCCCCAGCACAGCCCTGTCCTGGGCAGTGAAGGAACAGTGGCAACTGCCTATGGGTGGGGATATCAGTTCCACTGTTGCCATCTGTGGGCTCATGGGCTCTGGATATCCAAACCTCCGTCCCCGTCAATTGTGTAACCCCCCCACACGTGTCATACACCACCCCTGTATGAGTCTTGTTTGTCTTGTCTGTTAACCTACCCAACCTACCTCCCCAGCTGTACCGACTACCTTCACCTGACATACCACTCTCACCTGAAAAAATAAAAATAAAAAAAGGGCACTCTGTACCCACAAAAAAATTACGCCCCATACATAGCTGCCCATTCCGCACACATGTCTACTGGACATGGAACCTATCAATTCCAATTGGCTGTACAACAAGTATTATTGTTGTCCTGACACCTCTCTCTCAGGGGTGGAAGGCTTCAAATGTCACACCAAATTACATATATATGCACAGCTGTTGCTGATGAAGAAATGGGCAGCTATGGGCCTTACCTACATCCCTCCTGCACATCCCAAGCTTGTTTCCCTACTGTCTTACCCTCTTTGTGACCCCTTTTTCACCACTTTCCTGTCTCCCCATTTTCTTTTCTTTCAAAGAAAATAGCGCGGGTGTGCGCAAGAGTAAGCACGTTTAAGCGGTTGTATGCGGGTGTGCGCTTGTGTGCGCAGAGCTAACCGCCAGTGCGCATGCGTGAGCTCCGCGCAAACCAGCGCTAACCCGGTTACAACTGATTAAAAGTGCCTTAGTCACTTTGATTGACAGGTCCTGTACTCAGTTCAAAAGCAAAATAAAATCCCACTGTGAGTCCTGAACCCAGGACCTTGGCAACTGTAGTCTGCATGACTTACCACTAAGCAATGACTCTTATACAAGAACATTGTGCTAAAGTAAATATATCATGTAACAGTAGGAATGAATGTAAAGGGAATACAGATGTGTAGTACACAAAGCATGACATTTAGAATTACTAACAAAACTGGTGGATTTCCATAATAGTAGTGTGTGAACAGAAACAGCCATGCTAGTTGGAAGCTAGTAGGTAATAATGTCACTATAGCACCTTGCAAGACACACACATACTCACAGCAGGATAAGCACTGCCCATACCCCACAACCTCTTACAGGAACACATCTGGACCAAGTAATAAAATATGTGGAGCAAAGGCCCAAAACCAGGGACACATTACAAATAATGTTACAACAAACGCAGACAGTTCAGAAAGTAACAGGGTCTACACTTTGCGGGATGTTTGGAAGGGTATGCAGTCTGGAACTTGAATGTTTGTCACCATATTCTGACTTGAGCCCAGAGTGACTTGTCAGAAAAAGGTGTGCATGAGATATTGACTAAATTATGAGGCAGAAATGTGGACAACCTGCAAATATCTGTACACATGACGGGTCCGACACCACCATATTTGAATAGTTAAGAGCCTAGACATAGCAACAGTGAATGACTTACAGGGATGCCCCACAGACCCCATGTGAAATGTACAAACAGTAGGCAGAAAGGTGTAACACATGCAATGGTAACTATGGAGTCCGGAAAGTATTCACCACTTGCATGGCAGAAAAAGCGTAGTAATACATATGCTCATGCTAACCCACAGTCACAACTGCAGCATACCAGACATTTTAATGGGTGTACCCCACTGATATGTACCATTCCATGAGGCACATAACAGATGAACCTGAAAGTCTCTGGGGCCTGCTCAGCAGCATACTCAAATACCCTAATAGATGTCAAGGCCCACACCATGGACAGACCACACTGCATGCTGTAACACCCTAGCAGATATAGCAAGCATTCCAAGGTGTGAATGTACATGGAAAATAGGAAAGCTACAGCAGCACACTACAGTCAAGACACCTAGCAGGCATACAGGTAGTAACTGTAAAGGGCAACTATTGAAGCCTTAGCAACAGAGTGCAAGCAAAAGTGAAAGGAAAGCACACACACACACACACACACACACACACACACACACACACACACACACACACACACACACACACACACATTAACAGTAGTAGTAGTTGTAGGTGTCAGTGTACATACACAGTTAGTACAGGAAACTGGAGAAATGAATGGAGGAATGTTAATCTACAACACACCTGGAAATATGAGAGAGATACCAACCTTTACACTCACAGAACATTGTCCACAGCATAACAGCATGATCCCTGCCCTTAACATCTGAAAGGGCTACGCCTATCTCACACACCTTTTTATAGCACTGTTCTGAAATCACAGTGAGAACTGCAATCAGTACACAACTGGCTGCATGCAATTAGCAAATGCTGGCTAACAATTGGTGCAGAGGCCATCACATGGGCATATGCAGATACCTACAAAAGTATGCTGTACTCCATGTCCACGCATGCAATACTTTCATTGCACCCTGAGAAGGACGTGAGAGACAGACAGTGAGAGAGAGAGAGAGACACAGAGACAGACAAAACTGCAATTAAGCAGACAGAAACAAATTGCTCAGCAACAGCTACCTGAAAGCTGACAACTGGGAAGTGGAGCAGCAGGACAGAGAACCAGACAGCAACACAAGCAGCTGTGAGAAACACAGGTAATGTAAAGTAATACTATAAAGGTCTACATACTGTGAACCCTCCATATGTGTCATTGGTCTGTATCCATATGTATATGAAGATGTGTAAAGGGCAGGGGACATACAGCAACTATCAGTGAAGGCTGTACATACATTTGTATGTGAGAGCATCTATGTGCACATATCAATGTTGTTTGATTGTAGGTTGTAGTGCCATGTACAAAGTAGGTTACACAGTTATGTATGTTTAGCAGTATGTTAGTGTGTGTATACAGTATGGTACACAAATATGTTGATATACCTGTCTAACATATGGATAAGTATGTATGTCAACATATGTATGTAGGTTACACAGTTATGTATGTTTAGCAGTATGTTAGTGTGTGTATACAGTATGGTAGACAAATATGTTGATATACCTGTCTAACATATGTATAAGTATGTATGTCAACATATGTATGTGTATATATATATATATATATATATATATATATATATATATATATATATATATGATATGCATATATGTATACATACATAGAGAGAGAGAGATGTAGGAATACACAGACAGATGTAGATAGAATATTGTACAAACATATCTATGTAATGCACACATACAGATATAGACATATGTAGATACATGTACATAGACAGACTGATCTGACTACCTACAGGTATGACTGTATATGACGACCTGCAACACAGCCTGTCCCACCCCTCTGTCACTCACACCCCTCTGTGCCCCCACATCTATAGCAATATATGTAAATCAATATATATATGTGTATATGTATACGGACATATATATATATATATATATATATATATATATATATCTATATACATATAGATATATCTACCTATCTATATATATATATATATATATATATATATATATATATATAGAGAGAGAGAGAGAGATGTATATAAAGTCTGAGTGAGGCACATGTGTACAGATGTATTGCAACAGGTGCCTGGAGACAAAGGCATGGAGTGAACACCAGTGTCAAATCCAGAGTACCATACCACATTCCAGATGACCTACACCAGTAACCACCAGATATGTGATTGGCTGCCCACCACTGCATGTGTCAGGGGTGAGCAGGGTCAGAAATGTGTACAATAGTGGCCCCAATGATATTCACATTGGCACACTATCCCTGGAATACCTGCACATGGTATGTGTCAGCGGACAGGGTGAGTCAGGTATGGACATGTAGGTCGGTGTACCCCTCCACACCACATAATGGATGCCATGGTATGGACCTCACATGACAGCTACAGATATGGAGAAGGACACAGTGATGTACAACACTGTGACAATGCACTCAAACACATTACCAATGCACAGTGACTGACAACACCACAGAGTACACATATGCTACCCACATAGAGTTTACCACTCCCGTATTTACATATGGAAGTCACACCCATGACAGATGTCCAACAACCATAGTAACATCTCACACCATCCACAACCTAAATGTCTGCTGTGTGTCGTCCGTGCCACTGCAATAGTGTGCACATGTGGAGGTAAGAGTTCCTACCCACAGATAAGACATACCCTGCAATAAACCACACAGTGTTAAGAAGCAAGACTCCCCATGAGTACATGTCACACATACCCCTGCTGAATGTTAGTCAGATAGGTAATATGCCATATGAGTCACCCTGTGTAACTGTGTGACAGCAGCAGGTACCATCACACCACATGTGTCACAATGGTCAGGGTAGCAGAACAGTACGCTGCTGTAGACACAGGGGCAATAGCATATTGTATAGTATTGTATTGTAATGTAATGTATTGTGTTGTATTGTATTGGTATGTTGAGGTGCCTCCTTCATGGAGTGGAACCACTGCTGCTGTGCACCAGTGTACAGGTACATATCCTGTAGTCCGGCTAGTGTTACATAGCACGTCTATATGTGTGTTTAGCTCCTGTCAGAGGTTATGTAGCATGCAACTGGGGATACCATCGGGTCCCATCCATGTTGTGTATTCTGCTGTCCTGCGGGTGTCTCTCACCTGGACATCTGTGATGACAGGGAGGTTACAGTCAGCTGGGATAACTATGCCTTATTTCGGGGGAGAGGGCGGGGTGACACCTGCACTGAACCTGTCTGCCACAATGTTGTCGATATCTGTGGTGTCAGTGAAATATTTGTTGTTGTGTACTACCTATGGGCATAGAGGATGGCTCCTGACCAGGTTGCTAACATAACTGAAGAAGGCCTTCTGGTTATCTGCAGTGTCACTCTTGATTTCCCTCTCAAAGCTGCCCATGTATTTTGTATGATGGAAAATAGATCCTTACCAGTGCTGCTCAGACATGCCCTCCCTTTAGTGAATTATGCTCTGTCTTGCAGTAGCTTCCATCTTCTGTAATACAATCTGTCTATGGCTGGGGTCCACCAGACAGGATGCTGTCCCTTTGTGGAGAGTGTCTTGGTCATATATGGGATTGCATGATCCATGCATTCTCGGAGATGTCTGTAGAAAGCAATTGTGTAGGGGTCAGCATTGTGGGTTGTATCTGCCACTGGCCCAGTGGGCTGGAAGGATACCATATCACTGTTACAAAGTGTAAAGTTTGTATCTGTAATGTTATGCACTATAGTCGTTTGTGCTGGTGGTGGAGGTGGGATATGTATATCCAGGGCAATCAGTGTGTGGTCAGCTCACAGTAGTTGACGATGTAGGCCATAAAGTACCTAGATACAAACCCCCAGAGTGAGGAGGTGCTCTTGACCTGAAACAGTGTTCTGACTGCTGGGGTTTGGTAGTATGTCGTATGGGGTCTGCCAGGTACTGTTGCTGGCCGAGCACTGATACCTGGCCATCTACATGTGTATCCACCAATAGACAGACAGATGCTACATATGTGAGATATGTTGTATCATAACAGTCGAGTAGCATGTGTAGTATGTGTGCCAAATTCTGCTGACATATATTGCTAATACCAGGTTATTTTCTTTCTCAGGTACATGGCCCACCCGCGGAATCCCACCTACTCCACAGCTGAGGATGAGGAGATACACCAGAGCCTGGTGCGGGATTATGCAATACTCTTTTCCTGCACCAGCCAGAATCAGCAGGAGAGGGCTGCACTGTGGCAAGACCTTGTCCGTCGGGTAAATGACATAGGCACGCATAATAGGACATATGAGCAGGTACGACATCACTGCAGTGATTTAATCAGACATGTCCGTCAGCGTGCGTCAGATATCCACAGGCAACAGGTCGCCACAGGTGGTGGGGTGGCTACACATCCCCCACTCACCAGACTGGAGGGACTACTCATGAGTGCAGTGGCTCCAGTCCGCCAGCAACAACAACAGCAGCAGACATGCATTATGATGGAGGCTGGAGCCACACAGCAGCAAGGCAGTGAACGTGTAGGTAATATGCCATATGTATAGTTGACTGTTGTGTACACTGGTAGTTAATGCATGTGTGAGGTGTGTCCTTGGTTTGTAGCTGTCACCATAGTATTTAATGTGCAAGTGTGATATCCTCAATATTAGCTGCTGACCTATGAAAGGCGACTGTTGTACTCCTGACCTGTATCATACTCAGTAACAATGGCACAGTTGTGCCCACTGACATTAGTTTCTTCACGTCTGCAGGACCCTCTGGTATAACAGCAATGCAGCCTATCCATGCTGGTGAGTGTGTATTAACAATTCCTGTAATAGTGTTGATAGTAATAGTACTATTTGGCTCACTTAGTAGTGCTCTTTGTATGCATGTAGGTGTGTCTGTGTCTGTGTGTTGATATCACGCATACTGAGTACTGTACAATTGTGTGAAACTGTGTGCATGTGTGCATGTGTGCACGTGTGCACGTGTGCATGTGTGCACCTGTGCATGTGTGCACCTGTGCACATGTGCATGTGTGCGCCTGTGCAACTGTGCACCTGTGCATGTGTGCACGTGTGCATGTGTGCACCTGTGCATGTGTGCATCGCTGGTAATGTGTAGACATTGTAAACTGTGTTTCCTTCCCACAGGTACTATTGCTGCTCTGGTGTCATGTAGCAGGGAACCTGAGTCAGGTGCCGTGGGTACTGATAATGATGACATCTGTGTAATGGCACAGGAAGGTATGCCAGGGTCCGCCATTGGTCAGCCGATTGACAGTACACAGCTGTCGACCCCAACAATCCGCACAGTTATCCTGCCAATACACCCTTTGTCACCACTGTCCCTAGGTGATGGACAGCATACAGTGGGCATTGACCAGGGTAATGTGGTATCTGTGGCACATGCCTCCCCACACAGCAGCCATGGGCATGGCCCAGAGATGGTACCACACAGACAGATGTCCAGGGGTTCTCGTGGGAGCATCCATGGGCGTACTGCCCCTGTCAGACGTGCCCACAGAGGTCTTACAACCTCAGCTGTGTTTCGGACTGTCATGCAGGCACAGTCACGTATGGAACGGTACACCAGACAGGGTCTGAGGGAGCTGACAGCATGTCGCACAGCCATGACTGACAGTATGCGTGACATTGCGGCTGCCATCCGTGATTTCACCGATGTCATAGACAGACGTTGTGGGGACATATTAGACCGGTTCCACAACTACATGTCCATGAGCCAGGGCGATGGTGGGCGGTTGAGGCGTCGGCGTGGCGTATGCCAGCAACAGTAGCAGCTGGCAGTCGCCGAGACGACAACAGGGCCGCGCCGCCCGTAGTGCCAGCAGCAGCCCCAGCAATGCTGGGTCTGTGCTGTCATCAGACCGCCCCAGGAGACCACGTGCACGTGGCTCTGGCCAGGCCCGACAGGGATCTGTGTCCAGTCAATGAACACCTGCTTCTGATGACAGTACCCAGTCTGGGTTGGTACCGGATACGGTCTGTAGCACCCCTGAAAGGCACAGGTACCGTGTCCGTGGCCAGAGACACTGATCTGTATGTCCTGGCAGGTACAGTCTGTGGCTGTCCACAAACACCAGTATATGGCAGCCATGAGGTGGAACTGTGTGCATCCATACACACATGCAAATTGACAACACCTAGGGCTACCGCATACACGCACACACTGCATCAACATTGCCCCACCTTCTACTGCTGTCCCTCACCAACACACATACACATACATGTCAATTGGTGGTATGGGTGGCTGACTCAGGCATACCAGGTTCACACCCTGTGCATATGATGAAACTGTGCCACCTCCTGCAATCTGTAACAACTGTGCAGGTACAGGTTAACATGTTGCTGATGCACAGGGTGACCACATAGATGTGTAGTAATAGTATCATGTTGTTAACAGTACTGTGTGCTGAATTAATTGTGGGTATATCACAGCATGCCTGATGCAGTAAGTGTGTGATTGTCATGTCCTGTTGTCTACACCCATGGTAAGTACCATAGTGTATCATCTGCACATGTTGGCATACTGGTGGTAATGATGTCAACAGAAGGCTACATACATAGGTAGCACAGGGGATAGGGTAATGAATGTAGTAATACACAATGATGGACATGTAAATTGCAAGTGGCATGTTGCCCACACTAGACTCTGCATTGCAGATGTTTGAGGATGTTGATATGTGTGCAGTACTACACGACTGGTACAGGACACACAGGAGCACCCTAGCACTGCATGCTCACATCTCATACCATGCTAGACAGCCCCAACACACATAACTATCACAGGAGGGAGAGTCCCCATATATGTCAGGGATACTGTGGTGGCAGGCCAGGGAGCATACATCCTACTAAGTATGGAACCACTGAGTGAAGGCTCAGTGTCTGTTATTTGACATGTGTATTACTGCAGGTATGAGCACATGAGTTTCTATCCAGTTATTGTACATCCTGACAGTACATGGTCTGTACACTTGTGTGCACTGAGACTGGACCCTAGCCATCTGACCCGTGTATTTCTATGTACATGTGTATAGTGCCTGCATATTTGCAGTGTTACCTACTGGAACTGGTACAGCTTGTTTGTTGTACAATGGACTACATGCAGCCCTGTTTACTGTAGCTTTGTTTGCATGCATGTTTGCTTGCAATTACCCTGGAATACTGATCACACCTGCAATGCATAGCTATAGAGCTTCTGTGGACTCCTAGTGCCATCTACATAGCCTACTATATGTATGTCCATGTCCCACTTGACAGGATGTCACCGTTTGTCCTGTTCACATGTACATTGCCTGTGACACAGTGCATATGACCTACCTGGCATGTGTCCACGTGAGCAGTCATATATGCTACTGCTAACTAATCACAGGCACTACACCTTCACACATTCATCTTCTGTTGAACTACCTGCTTTGCTAGGGACGGCCTGCACCTGTCACCCCTGGGCTTTCAGATATTGGCAAAGGCTCTTGCTACCCCCATAGTGCCTATGTTAGGCAGGGCTCAAATGACAAACCCACCTTCATAGGTATCACAAGGGATAAGAAACTAAGAGCAATGCTACTCAACGCCAGAAGTCTAAACCTCCAGATGCGTGCACCCAAAACACTCCTTGGCATGGAAAACATCGATATCTGTGCAGTAACAGATGCCTGGTTCAGGGCTACTGAGAGCACACCAGCACTACCGGGTTTAACCCGGTTGATTTCTTTGAAACAGTCACCAAGGCCATTGACGAGGGGAAGGTGGTTCACACAGCCTACCTGGACCTTGCAAAAGCCTTCACAACAATACCCCACTTGGGCATTCTAGAGAAGCTCACCAGCTTAAATATAAGCCCCAATGTCACTAGATGGATTGCACAGTGGCTCAAGGACAAAACCCACATGGTTAGCATTGCTGGAGCCATGCCAGACCCCACAACAGTTACGGGTTGTGCCCCACAAGGCTCAGTCCTGGGACCCTCTTGTTTGGTATATATTTATTGGAGGTACAGGCCAACACGGACGGACTGTGGCTGTCCAAATATGCAGATGACTGCAAACTGGCCACCACAGTCGACTCTCCAGCTGACACAAGCATCTTCCAAAGGGGCATCATAGCAACAGACAACTTGTGCCAGAGCCATGGCCTTCTGCTGAACAGTGTTTAGAAAGGGGAATGTGCATCCTGTAGTCTGTTCACCTAGTTGCCAAAAGGGACATTGTCCTCACACACACTAACCCCCCTCAGCCAAAAACACACACGTGCCAATTGCAGGATTCAAACCCCTATCTGACTATGTTATGACACTTGAGATGGATGCATTAGCAGAGCACGCTATTTGCATTACTGGGAGTTTTCCCTTCTCCTGCTGTACTTATAGAGTGCTGACATCATCAGTGTTTAGAAAAGGGAATGTGCATCCTGTAGTGTGTTTTCCTAGTTGCCAAAAGGGACATTTCCCTCACACACACAAACCCCCCTCAGACAAACACACACACTTGCCATTCGCAGGATTCAAACCCCTACCTAACTATGTTATGACACTTGAGACGGACGCATTAGCAGAGCGCGCTATTCGCATTACTGGGAGGTTTCTTTTCTCCTGCTGTACTTATAGGGTGCTGACATCATCGGTGTTTAGAAAGGGAATGTGCATCCTGTAGTGTTTTTTCCTAGTTGCCAAAAGGGACATTTCTCTCCCACAGACTTGCACACACACCAACCCCACTCACACACACACACACACACACACACACACACACACACTGAGCATTTGCAGGATTTGAAACCCCTACCTAACTATGTTATGACACTTGAGACGGACGCATTAGCAGAGCGCGCTATTCGGATTACTGGGAAGTTTCTTTTCTCCTGCTGTATAGGGTGCTGACATCATCTGTGTTTAGAAAGGGGAATGTGCATCCTGTGGGGAGGCAGACACCAAGCACACTCTGGCTAAGCTGTCACTCCCTAGGGCAAACAGCCTAGTGTTGACCTCTACACCCATATGTTTAATTGTCAAATGCACATTATTTGTTGCTGATAGACTGTTTGCACATCTTTATTGCCATAGCATTCTCTGCTTGTATGAACAACTTGTGCATCTGTAGAAGATGTTTGCATATGGGAGGGATCCACTATATCACGTATGTCTCTGTAGTAATTTAACTGTGTGCACTGGGCAGACTGCTGTAATGTGGTTGGTTCCTGGAATAACACAATACCAGATATGTGTGTCCAACTGCTAAACCGAGATTTGGCCTAAGTGTGTGAGCATGCCCAGTTCAGCCTTCCCATGGCATGTTGTCAAAGTGTGTGAGCATACCCAGTGTGAGCATTCCATATGTTGGACTCTGCAGCCCACCACATTTGTGGATGAGTGTGAACTTCGACTATCACCCGTTTATGGTTGTGTGTTGTGTGTCATGTTGTGTAGTTACGGTACAACTGCTTTGTGTGTGAACACAACAGGATTATACTGTGCCTGCAGTGTTTGCATGGGATACTTTGCATACAGTTGTCAACATCCTTTCACACTGACCTAACACTGTAGTACTGTATAGTGTACTGGTAGTACTTTGACTGTGGTGGACAGTATCCTGGGCTTTACTGCTATCACTACTTTACATTTCAATAGTGGGCACAACAGCCTGGTTAGGGGCCAGTTGTGTACATCTGACCATGTTGCATTCTGTTCAGATATGAACTACTTAAACCAGGCTTGTCCAACATTGGTAGTGTATTCCACAACATAGGTGTACATTTGCAAACACTAGCGATGTGCCCTAGTCCATGTCTAATGCTAGTTGGAGAGTGTGTTTGTCCTTCAACACACATTGTAAGTGGAGTTTGCCATGACATATGTCATGGTTAGTATACTGTGCCTCTGTCTACCTGTGACATGACAGTGATACCCAGGATAAATCTACCATCTCCCATCCACTCATCAGGATTCCTATTGAGGAAGATTGATAAGTGACTCTATGGTTAGCCTGTGCTGGGGGTTCACTCATGGGTGGGAGTGGCTTCTGTGTTATGGATCACGCAGTACAGCTTGTCCTATGTAAGTCAGTGCTGGGGTTCAGGTCTCTCATGTGCATAGCTCACTGCCATTCAGATTGTACAATGTGCAGCATGTTTATTGATGCCAGCAACACAGGCAACACATGGCATCTGAGCAAGCTCTTTGATACTCCTGATGAGGTACTGTTGGGGACTTTACGGTTGATGGAGGTGTCTGCTGAGGTACATCCCACAGGGGCTATTGTAGTCAATTGTACCGCTGATGAAGGATGACTGCAGAGCCACAATGACCTCCCCTTATCTAGATCCGACAGCCTTCATGATTAGGTGGGTATATGGTATGTTTCTGTAAACACTACGGCACATGTTTGTCCAATGTAGGATATCTATCACCTTGTGTCCCCAGGTCTCTCATTACATGTTAACTACATAATGGGTTAACACCTATGTGGTAATTGGTGGGCACTTACTGTATATCCACGGGGGTTGACTATACACGTTTCTGCACTTAGCTTGCTGACATGGCTATGGCACCAGTTGTCTGTTTCTATGTGGCCCTTTTGTGGGATGCTTGTGTCAGATGGTGGATCATATGTGGTGAGCAGTTTGTAGTTCTCTGCAAACATGTTCGGACACAGTCCTTCCATGTTTGCCTGTACCTATGGGACATATATACCAGACGAGGGAGATCCCAGGACAAAGCCTTGTGGGATGCCAGTTATATCTGGTTTGTAGTCTGACCATGTCTGTTCTGTCCTTGGTCTGGTTTGCAACCCCTCTACTGACATGTGGGTTTATATTTAAGCTGGTGAGCCTATCTATAATGAACACGTAGGGTATTGTATAGAAGCCTTTGCAAGGTCCAGCTACACTGTGTGGAACACATTGCCCTCATCAATGACCTTAATGACTGTTTCAATTGAGTCAAACATGGTTAGGGGCAGGATCTGCACTTGAGAAGGCCACACTGGGTTGGGTCCGGTGTCAGTAGGTCCCCAATATCTTTATGTCTGTGGTACATGCTGATCCTTTCCATAGCTGTGCAAACCGAGCTTCTCAGGATTCTGGGGTAGTAGTGTTCAGTATCCATTCAGGCAACACCTTTGTTGAGAAGGACCACTGTTGTTGTACACTGCTCTTTGGGTACATATTCTGTGGTAAGGCTGACATTGAGCAGTAGTGTGGTTTGGCATTCCATTCATCTTGGAGTCCATGTTGCACTAAGCCCAGGACACCATCTCATACCATTGCTGCTGTGTGTTTTCCTTTGTAGATGTTGGCTGTTACCTCAGCATCTGCAATGTCAGGGGGCCATCAGTCTGCTGGGATAGATATTCTGCATTCGGGGGGGGGGTTTGCACTGCACCTGTCAGGATGTATGTTGGCAATATGTGTGTGTGTTTGTGATATTTGTGTGATTCAGGGCATATCTGTGAATTCCCAACATGGTTCCTACCATCAGTTGTGAAAGCCTTGGGATTATCCTTAGTGTCCTGTACAATTTGTATCTTCATAGGTTCATACTAGGCTATCCACCCTGGGCATTTGTTAGCCTAGCCAGAGTGTGTGTGGCTTTTGACACCCCTTGCTATGTGAATATTATGGCCATTTATGATTTGCTTTGCTGTGCCTCTGTCTGGACATGACACAGTGAAGACCCCCAGTGTAACTCTACAATCATCCATCCACTTGGCAAGATTCCTGTTGAAGAGTGTCAGTGAGAGGCTCTGCCTAACATGGAGTGGGATTCTGGTCCAGGGTGTGGGGAGCCTATGGATTATGTATCTGTCCCACCAGCACATCCTATTTCATTATTTGTTGAGATTGACATCTCTCACTCTCACAGCTCCGATGGATTTGAGTTTTCTGGGGTGGAGCATGTCCATTACTCCTGTGTTGGGCATGGCCTCCTACAACAGGCATGCAATGCCTCTGTGTAGGCAGTATGTGACTGGATTCAGCTGGGGTGTCTACAGCCAGGCAGCATATGACATATATTTGAGACCCTTTATCCTCTTGGTGAGATACCATTGAGGTCTTTCTAACTGCTGCAGGTGTCAGGTAAGGTACATCCCATATGAGGCATTGTACTAGATTATGGGTGTGATTAGAGAAAAGTATAGGGGCACAATGACCTCTGTTGCCGTAGATGTGACTCCTTTCCTGATACGGTGTCAAATGTAGACAGTCTTCCTAGCCACATTGGCAATGTGGGTGTCACATAACAGGTTACTGTCCACTTGTGTCCCTAGGTCCCTGGTTACTCCTTCCATACATAATGGTTTACCACCTATGTGGTAATTTGTGGTACCTTGTTTGGTATTTGGTGGGACATTCATACTGTCCAGTGTCTTCAGGACGGCTGGGTGGGGTTGTGTGTGAGAGTGCGGTCTGTAGCATGCTACAGACTGCACAGCAGTCTTGCCTACAGTTAGTTGCACATGGGTGAACTCCAGTGCTTTGTGCATTGTCAGTTACCTGGACGTATGGGTGTCTGTGCTGACTATGGATACTCACCCTCCTTTTATGTTTTGTTCCAGGTTTTGGGGCCATGACACATGTTACGTGGTATAACCTGGTAGTGCTGGTGTGCTGTCAGGAGGCTTGCAGCAGGTTTATGTCACTGCACAGACATCAATGTTCTCCATTCTGGGGATGGCCTCGGGAGCATGCATATTGGGGTGTACACATCTGGCATTGGTCAGCATTTCCCTTATGTTTCTTCCCACTTACGTTTTCTAGGGTGGTGGGTCAGTCTTTTCAGCCTTGCCTACAAAAGGCTCTATGGAGGTGGCAAAGGCCTTATCCAATATTCAGACGCCCAGGGATAACAGGTGCAGGCCATCCCAAGGACAGCTGCGTGGTTCGTCAAGCATGACATCCCAAGCAGACAGACATTGGATCCCCTTGGAATGACACCAGTAAGTGTGCCACTTGCTATGCTGATCATTCCGTGTTTGTACTGTGGCATTATTCTTGGTAAGGGTAGGATGCTGCGAACGGTGAGTGTCATACCAGCCTGGACTACATAATCAGATAGCTCATCTATGTCTCTTTTCATTTTGTCTAGGGCGGTACATCTCAGGTCATTCACACCAGCATGGACTATGACTGCATCATATTTCTACTTGCTTTGGAGTGACCTACATACTTCTGTTATGTGGCATATTGTGGCAGCCTACAGGCAGCTTACTGTACCCTTTCCCTTGTTCAGTCTGGTGTGCGGGACAGCAGTGTGTCTGACTATGGAGTCACCTATTACAACTGTATCAGGCATGTTGTTTCTCCTTCTGGCCTGTGACTGTTTGGCACACCAGCTTTGTGTGCGATGTGCTGCATGTGCTATGTTTGGAGGCTGTTTGATTGGGTGTCTGCTTTAGAGGCCTCTGTTGGTGTGCTGTGTTTGTAATTTGTGCCTCCGGGAATGTTTTTCTGTGTTTATGTGTTTGGTTTGCAGTTGTGATAGGTCTATGTGGGACTGTGTTTGTGGTGTGTGTGGTTACCTTCTCCTACTGACTTGTTTTGGGAGTACTGAGTTGAGGGAGCTCAGCCTCCAGTTTGGATGGATGGTTGCATCTCTCACATATATTTGTATTTCTTGGGTGGAGTTAGGGGTTGTCTGTGTACTTGGGGCAGGTGTAACATTGCCTCAGGATTCACAGATTCCACTTGTTGTGGCTGGCCTTAGTGGATTGCATGTGTGGACAGATTTTATTACCATACTACTGATCAGTGATTACTTCATTGTTCATGTTTGCTCTATCATGTAGTAGCTTCCTCATTCTCTTGCATGTTTTGGTTATGGCTGGTGTCCACCATGCCAGATTTAGGCACTGTGTCTTGTTTTAATTTAGGACTGCATAATCCAAGCATTCCTGGCAGTGTTCATGGAATGGCTGTATTACAGGTTCTGAGGTGTGGCCCATATTTTGCACCTGCACGGGACCTTTAATGGATTCCACATCAGTTTGGAGGAGTGCAAGTATTGCTTAACACATGTTTTCCACTGTGGTTTTCCGGCCAGGGACTGTGGTCAGGATTTGTATATCCAGTGTGATTACTCTATGGTCTGGTTTTACCAGTGAGCAATACACTTCTCATCTTGACATCCAGTACCCATGTTGCCGATTATCACATCCAGTATGCTTACCCCTCTTGTGGGAGTGGTACGTTGTTCCTGGGCCTTTTGGTTTGTGGATTCTATGAACTTTTGTCCTACACTGTTGGAGCTAGTATAATGCTCCCAGTCTATGTCTGGGTATTTGCAGTCACCCAATATAATGTGGTTTGGAGGACTTGATATATTCATGTATTCCAGCATAGGCGGATGCAGTTCCTGGTGTTGGGACAGTAGTCTGTAGCAGGCTATAAACTGGGGGGCAGTTTTAGCCACTGTTACTTGAGCATGGCTAGTCCACGCTGCTTTTTGTTGTGGTACCGACATGGGGGTGTGGTTATCCTTGACAATTCTTGCTAGTCACCCTCCTTTTGTAGCTTGTTCCAAGTTTTGAGGCTGTACAGCACAGTATGAGGTGTAACCTGGTAGTGTTAGGGTGCTGTTGTGAGCCTTGCCTCAGTTTTCTGTTACAGCACAGTTATCAACATTCTCCATACTGGGTGAGTTTAGACTGCATGCATCTTGCTGTTTCAACTTATCCCTTTATCTTATTCTTATCCCTTCTGGTACCTATGGAGATAGGTTTGTGTTTTGAGCCTTACATATTCAGGGCACACTGTGGGTGACAACAGCCTTTGCCAGTATCCATACGGCCTCCACTGATAGGTGCACGCCAGTCCTAGCAGGTGGTGCATCATGTCATGCTCAGCATGTCATCCCAGACTGGCACACATTGGGTCCCCTTTGACTAACTGCGATACTTCAGTCAATTGTTGCACTTGATCATCTCGTTGTCATGTTGTGGCATGATGCTTGGTGAGGGTAGGATGTTAGTCAGGGTCCTCAGGTGTGCATATAGTACTTGGTGTTACATTACTCAACACATAGCATTCATGCCTCAGGTGGTGCTGCAGGGCTGCCTCTGTCGGATGCGCATATTACACTTCCCTGTACATGTTTGAGAGCAGGTTGTGTCACGGTAGGCATCCCTGTTACTATATGAGTGAGTCAGAGAGGGGTATCATTCCCAAGGTTCCTACTGAGCCAATGTATGTGCTATGCGTTGCCTCTTTGCCAAGGCCAGGGCATACTGGGCACGCCTCCTTCTGCCTACTGGGGCAGGCTCAGGTTGTTCCTCCTCCGAGTCGCGCTCTGCCTGTGATGGCCTTGGCAATGGTGGGGGGCTGTTTGGCCCAGCCCTATGCTGGTCCTGCTGCAGCTGTTTTCGCAAGATCATATTATGTAGCATAGCACATACCATGGCAATTTGGGTACATGTAGTTGGTGTGTACTGCAAGGCTCCACCAGATGTGTCCAGACACCGGAACCGTGACTTGAGCAGCCTAAACACACGCTCTATTACATTACGTGTTTGTGCATGTGCCTCATTATGGCGTTCCTGTTCAGGTGTGTGTGTGTGCGTTTCTGATGGGTGTCATCAACCACGGCTCCAGTGCATAACCTGCATCCCCCACTAGGTGTCCGTGCGGGATGTCCCCATTGGCAAATGTCTGGTACAGCTGCATCAAATGCCAGATGTGGGAATCGTGGTAGCTCCCAGGACAGCCAGCACACACATTCATTATTATGCCCTGGGCATCACACACGACCTGGCAGTTGATGGAGGGGAAGCCCTTGCGGTTGATGTATGCCCTACCCCGTTCACCGGCTGGTGCTTTGATGCGTATGTGCGTGCAGTCTATTGCACCCACTACCTCAGGGTATTCCGCTATTTGCTGGAAGAGACGCATATTGCTGGCCAATACCTCACGGGCATTGGGGAAATATACATGATCACCGACATGTGCTGACATGGCATCCAGGAACTGGTGCAGTACCCTGGAAGCTGATGCCTGTGATATCCCCATCATATCACCAGTTGGTCTCTGGAAGGTACCTGTTGCTAGTATTCTTAGGCCAACACATACCTTGGTTTCCACTGGGATGGGTTCCCCTCTGTTGGTTCTGTGTGAGGCGTGGCCTGCACAGCTCCACTATTTGCTGCAGGAGGTCTCTGTCCACTCTATAGCGCTCTACTATCTCCAGCTCATGTAACCCGTGGTAGGTGACCCTGGGCCTGTACACTCTTCTCCGTCTCCTCACTGTGGGTTGTCTGGCACCATCTGCATTGTCACCACCCTCAGTAAGTTGCCTATGTCTCATTATGACAGCTATGGCAGCCCCTAACATTTCTGTTCTGAGTTCAGCTTTTTCAGTTTTCACTTCTGATAACTTAACTCCTGTCTTGCAGTGTCTCTTGAGAGAAACATTCTGCACTGCTGTTTGCAGAGTTTTAAGTGCTGGGCTGGGCTAGTATTCTGCCTGTGTAATTGCCTGCATCTAATTGTTTTCACCTGCTAGCTCCAGCAGTATTCCCTGCTAACTTCCTACTACATCTGTTGCTTCCTTTTTCCTTTCTGTTTCCTCAGGGTGGAGCCGTGTGCAAACCAGCAGAAACATGCTCACAGTGGCTTACATGCGCGCACACATACTTACACAGTTCAGAATCTGCTTATTCGGTTTTAAACGCGTGCACGCCCGCGCAAACGGTGTTAAACATCTCCCAACACGCTCCCACATGCTCAGTCTGCCTTACACATGCGCACACTGCCTTACTCGCGCTTCGTGGTGTGCACACGTACGCATACACGTCCAGCAAGAAACTTTGGTGTAGGCAACAGTGTACACCTTCCATTTCTTGACTTTCTCATGTTTACTTAGTGGCACACCGCTTTCCTTGATATCTGTCTGACATCTGTCATGTAACTCTAACCTCCAATGAACTGCATTTCTTTCTACCATTCCCCCCTGTGATGTCACCTATCTCCTACTCTGTTCCTCCCCCTTATGTAACTCTTACACTACTCAGAATGTGCTCATTTGCTATGTGACAGTGGAATTCAGTATCCTTACACTCATTTGCATCAGATTGCCTACTAATGCTTAGTTACATCTCTTAGACTCAGCTTCCCCCCTTAGCAACCACTACACGGTGGCCATGTTGGTTTTGCTCTGCTGGTCCCTGCATTGACATTCCATGTATTGCATAAAACCTACATTTGTAGGTTTAAAACCTTCGTTTTTATGTTCTATACAGCGCAGCCCATTTGCGCGGGGCTGCGCTGGGTTTAAACATCGGCAATCGCCGAAAAAAAATATATATATTTTTAATATATTTGCATCAGGTTACCTTGCCAATGGCCACATATTTGGCCATTGGCATGCTGCCTGACACATATGCACCCTTTATTTGGAGCTGACATGGCTCCATTGCGTTTGCAGAAGCGTGCTCAGTTGTCAACCGAGTACATTTCTGCAGCTAAAACGGCTCTTACACGGGCTGTTCTGGGCTTCCTGGATTGCTAATCAGCCTCATTTGCATGCTATTTGGCTGCAAGTGAGGTGATTAGCTTATCCACGCCCACTCCGTGTAAGAGCAGTTTTAGCTTGACTCTTACACGGACTTTGGGCTGTTCCTGGATCGCGAAGGCTGCATGGAGTCTTACACTACTCTTACACTCCGTGCAAGCCTTCGTGAATCCTGCCCATAAGAAATTAACTTGGTTGAAGCTTGAAAAACTACTAGATAAACTGTAATCACAACAATGGCATTATATCAGTTATGGACATTGTAAATAGTTATTGTTCTATGTTATGATGTTTTTAAGACATATATTGTGTATATTTATATATCATATTTCTTGTATTATTTTATTTCATGAGAATCAATAAAAAATGTTTAAAAAAAATACCAAAATTTGCATCCAATGATGGCCTTGAGTAAAATCATGCAAAAGGGAATGAATTCAATATTACTTTTTAATTCAAGGAAAAAATGAGTTGTATCCAAGGCTTAATGTTCAAAGCCGATCAAACAGCAGTGCACCATAAACAAAGAATACAGATGCTTGTGATAATATATAAATCATATCTGGAAATAGTAACTGCTTTGCTACTCCAACCTTTAAAAAGGTAGTCACTTTCTGTGCATCCTCACCTGATGTTAAAATGGGATGAAAATTAAATTACAAATGACAACAATCATATATCTCAAGTTGCTGCTGTCATGTGTATATACAGCACTCTCCTCACCCCTACCCACACAGTGACCTTTTGTGTATCCATAGAGGTCATACTTGAAGAAAACAAACACATTTTCTGTCAGACATATATGAACAGAATTTTTTTTACCCTCCCCCAAAACATGGCCACCTTATATGCATCTGATGTTTTACTGCGAGGAAAATTTAAAAAAAAAAAATTAACTTGACATCACTCTGCTCCTCTACAAGCTCAGTGAATCCCTGTGCATCCTTCTAAGTTTCTGTGAGGAAAGTTAAAGAAATAATGACAACACTATGTCCAGTCCAACACAAAATAGCAAACTCTGTGGTTTGGGAGGAAAGTTAAAAAACAAATAATCTTTCCCAGCTCCATACACAAGCTATGGTGAACTTCAGTGTACACATCTGAGCAGGGTTGTTTTTCGATGATGTGGGGTTCAGGATAGACGCCACTACTTAGCCCAAGTCAAAATTAACATATACAGCCTTGGCATGTGGGGGCCTCCAGCTCCCCAGAAGCTCCGAAGGTCTGGGTATTCTGTGATGCATTTTAGCCCTTAAAAATTGAGACGGCCATTTAGACTCAGCAAGGGATAACAGGGATAGTTACTTTCATCATCTCAACTCCCATCAAACAGTTGTAGGCATGTCTATATACAATTAAGATGGTGGGCTGTGATAAAGGAAGATGGCCATGTAATACATTTCATCTCTGTTCCAAAAAAAAAGCAGGTGTCACACATTAATACATTAACACTTATGTGGTGTGGAATGTCACACCTCTAGCAGCCTATACACATCTTACATGTCAGAAAAATAAATTTCTGAAAAATAAATTTCAACAGCATAAGATAAAGTAATGTAATTACTTTGTAAATAATAACAGTTATTAAAACTGTACAGATAACATCCGTACGAAGTATTATTTACAATAGTCAGTGCAATCAATCTTTTCGAATACTGTAATATAGTATAATGCGCACAAATCCCAAATTATATTTCCCTAAAGTTTCAAAAAAATCAAATTTTCACATCTTGAAAACTAGACAACCTTCACATATATATGCATGTGCTGCTTAATGTCTTTCTGCACAACGTCCAACAGCTTTTAAGCCCACACTGTACTAGGCAGATATAAATGTAATCATGCGTTGTGCAGATGGACGTTAAGCATAGCACAATACAGTGTATATGGTATTCACTTAATGTTCTATTGGATAAAACCTATCCGGGATGTTAAGCAGTGCATACCTGTATTGTTAGAAAATTTTTATAACAGACAAACTTTCAAATGACAAGAAATTCCTCTATAAGTGCATGTTTATTGAGATAGTTACAGAAGTATGAAACATGTTTAATCATATAAGTATCAATACAAATAATAGTGGATATCTCTCAAGAAGTGCAACTTGCAGAGCAAATATTAAATACAATTTTCTTCAACATCTGAGGTTTACCATATGTCATGCAACAGTCTGTAAGTCACTTGGTTTTGAAGCATTAAGTACATATATAAATATTGCTTATTTTCATTACTACTAGCAAACAACTAGCAATATTTCCAGTAGTGTATAATATTAACCAGCACTGACAGTGAATTGTCCTGTCTCCCACTGTGGTGTTTCACACCATACACCTCAATAAAACGTAGGTCTCTCACTTATGAAAATATGAACATAAAATTTGAAAATAAGAATAAGTGACAAAGGTTAATTTCTCCACTGTTGGACATCCTAGACTAACAATATTAGTGTAACTTTGTTAACTCCTTGCCCTTTCTAATACTGCCTATTATTAGCTGGTAAGTCACTTAAAGAGGTCAGACCCAAAAAAGTTTTGGACACTATATGGCAGTGTGGGTGTGAAAAAGAAGTTATGTTCTCACAATAACGTTCTATCTGCGTTGTTGATCTTCATTCATTCGTCACTGATGGGTGTTGGTTCTGTCCACCGTACACAGTTGGCCGTTATACCAAGCTCACGCCAGCCGAAAAACTCTCGAGCCAAGCTTTTACCTATAGTACTCCTCTCCATATTACCTTGGATCGAGTTTGCCCATAAGGAAAAAGATTACAGAGAGAAAAGCGGAGGCTTTTTCCTGAGCAACTTCCTTATTCTAGGATAGGACCATAGCCGAACCTCCAAGAGTCTTTCGGAGGGGGATGGTGGGTGGGTTATAATGAATGAATGAAGATCAACAACACAGATGGAACATTATGGTAAGAACATAAGTTCTTTATCTGATGTTAATCTTCACTCATTCCTTACTGATGGGACAGAGTCACTAGCTACCTTGTTTCCTGGGAGGCCTTATGGAAGAATATTCCTGAGTACCATTGAACCAAAGGATGCTCTCCCCCTGGAGACCATATCTAATTTGTAGTGAGTGATAAAGGTATGAGGGGAAGCCTATGTTGGGCTGCACAAATGTCATCCATGGACGCTCTTGTATGGAAAGCAACAGATGTTGCAACTGATCTTGTGGAATGTGCTTTGATTTTAGTAGGTAAAGAAACCTTACTTCATTGATAAGTAAAAGAAATGCAATCTCTCAACCATTTAGACAAAGTAACTTTGGAAACTGGTTTTCCCAATTTCTGGGCCTGAGTATAATATGAGCAATTGGTCAGACTTTCGTATGGATTTAGATCTGTCAATATAAAAACGGAGCTATCTGTGCACATCAAGCAAATGTAATGTATACTCTCCTTTGTTTGAGAAATTTGGAAAGAAGACTGGTAGATCAATTGTTTGATTAACTGTCAAACCAGAGACAACCTTACGTAAAAAGGAGGGATTACTCTATAGTAATACTCTGTCCTTATGGAAGATCATGTAGGGACATTTAATAGATAATGTCTGTAACTGCAATAATGGCCACTAGGAATAAGGTTTTCCAAGATAAACATTTTAGGTCACCACTGGGAGCAGATTCAAAAGGATGACGAGTCAAGGCTTGTAAAGCTACTGTCAAATTCCATGGCTTAATCGGTTGTTTGAAGGGGGGGGTCTAATGTGTAAAACTCCCTTCAAAAAGGTTCTACGCAGACGGTGAGAGATTAAGGATGAATCTTCAAAACTATTGTGGAAGTAAGAAATTGCTGCAATGTGTACTCTAATTGAAGAAGCTGCAGCCTCCGACTGAAGAAGATTAGACAGGTAATCTAAAACCGTTGATAGCGGTGTCAAGAAGGGATTTATGCCTTTTTCGCGAGACCACATAATGAATCTCTTTCATTTACTGAGGTAAAGCTTCCTGGTGGATGGTTTATGGGAAGCCAGAAGGATGTTGCGGACAGGGGAGGACAAGTTGTTCTGCCTGGCAATCACCGGAGGTAGAGGAACCAAGCCGTCAACTTGATGTTCGATAAATTTGGATATGTCAATCCCTGTGGATGCAAAAGTAGTTCCAGAGTCGGATCCAGAATCCAAGGTTGCTGTAATAGGCAAGGCCACAGGAAGGGGAACCAAATTTGTCATGGCCAGTAGGGGGCAATGAGGATCACTCTGTTTTTCAACCGACGGGCCTTCATGAAAAATTGGGGAATCAGTGGTATTGGTAGGTAGGCACAAAGAAGTCCCATGGGCCAACAGTGTATATAAGAGCATCCCTCGGGGACTCCCCATTCGGGGGGATTACGGCAGAGTAGCTGCTGCATTTTGGGTTTGACGGGGATGCAAATAGATCCTAGCAAGGCTAGCCCCAGTGACTGAAAATCTTCATCGCTATTACAGGATTGAGGGACCACTTGTCAGGCAGGAGAATGCATCTGCTCAACTTGTCTGCAATGACGGACTTCCCAGGAATGTGCGTTCCTATCAGAAAGCGGACTGAAGCTATTGCCCATTGTGAAATTCTCATGGCCTCTCGACACAATAGGTAGGACTTGGTTCCGCCTTGTTTGTTGATATACCAGACTAACTGACATGTTGTTGGACTGGATGGCAATTGTTCCTGAATGGAGAGCAGATTGAAATACTTGCAACACTAGAAGCACCGCCGTCAGTTCCAGAACACTGACATGCATATTGGCATCTATGGATGACCAAGTGTCTTGGACAGTCTTTCCCTGGTACTGCCCCCCCCCCCACCTGATCAGGGAGGAGTCCATGGTCACTATGGCTTTGAGCTGAGAAGGGGGAGAGAAAGTTCGACTCCACTGGTTCCCTTCTGGCATCATCCACCAATGTAAGTCTTGTTTGCAGTGATTTGTTATTCTGATCTGAAGTGTCATGGGGAGATTCAAAGGGGACCATTGTGCTAGCAACAGCCACTGAAAACGCCCCATGTGCAGTCTTGCCAGTAGGACCATCATTATAGATTCTGCCATGGATCCTAGTAGTTGAAGGACTGCCCGAACTGGCACTTTGTCCTGACCGAATATCACTCGGAGTTGTGATTTGAGTTGCTGTATCCTAAGAAGAGGGAGGTAAACTAGACATGATTGGGTATCAAATTCTGCCCCTATGAACTCCAGTCTTTAAGAATGGATTGGTTTGCATTTGTCCTTGTTGTTTCAAGAGACATAGGGTGAAATGGATCACTGAGACTAGCAGATGCTTGGTTGGGGCAGTGAGGAGCCAATCGACTAGATATGGAAACACCTGGAATCCTTGCAGTCCCAAGTGAGCTATTACCACTGCCATGCATTTGGTGAACACTCTGGGGGCTGTGGAAAGACCAAAGGACAGTGCTCGGAACTGGTAGAGATTATCTCCCAGCCAGAAGCAGAGAAATCTTCTGGAGTGCTTGTCCATTTTCATGTGGTAATACACAGCCTGAAGATCTATAGACCCCATCTAATCAGCTTTGCCCAGGAAGGGGAGTATAGACTGTGCAGTGACCATCCGGAATTTCTCGGACAAATTTGTTTAGGATGCTGAAGTCCAGAATTGGCCTCCAGTCCCCGGTTTTCTTTGGCACTAAAAAGAACCTTGAGTAAAAACTGGATTCTGTTTCGTCTGGAGGGACAATTTGGATGACTTTTTTTTTTAAAGCAGCTTTTGGATTTCTAGAGCTGCTGATTCCCTTTGACTGGGTGGTACATCAGGAATGTGCCTTAAAGGCTTTGGAAAAATGTGAAGGGAATGAGATAACCTCTGGTAATTATTGTCTGTACTCAAGAGTCTGAGGTTATTTTTTGCCAGGCAAGGTGGTGCAGAGAAAAACGACCCCTGACAGCTTCCAGAGGTAAGCAATTGGGCCATTCTTCAGGAGCGCTGGTAGGACAGTCCAGAGAAGATCTCTGAACCCCTGGTTACACGGATCCCCTCTGCCACTGGAAGGGATGTCTTCCAGTTGAGCTTCCCCCTCTACCCTGGGAGGAAACTCATCACGTGCATCACAGAAAGGACCTTGGGATTTTTTGTACCACATCTTTCCATTCCTCTGATTCCTGGAATATAATTGTTAGGGTATGGAAAAACATACGCCCAGGGCAGGGTCTTACCATCCTTCTCACACCTGGCTAAAGTGTCTTTTAACTTTGGGCCAAAGAGAGATGACGCTTTTACAGGGGCATTAAGGAAGGAAAGGGTCCACGAAGTGACATAGATGCAACTAGGTGTGACATCTTGCAACACCTGCTGCTCTGGCCACCCCTTCGGTAGAGCATGAAATCAACCTCGTGGATGAATTAGAAATGGATTCCAGGGTCACAAGCTGTGAGGCAACTTTGTCCTGTACCTCATCAGGCACATCTCCTGCCAGGGTTTCTAAGAGTTCCGTAATCAGGTCTCTCTGAAGCAGAGTAAAATGTGCTAGATAATTCAGGGACTAGATGGCAAAGGTTGCTGAAGAATACAGCCGCTTCCCAAGTCTGTCCATCACCCGAGACTCCCTGTTTGGTGGATGGACAGTAGTGCTCTCCTCGGTGAGCTCTTTTTTAGTGGCCACCACCACAACCATAGCATCTAACAGAAGGCCCTTGGACTAGTGAGGGTTATTCTCAGGGGGTGAAAGAATTATGTTTGGCCTCCAGGGAATAGGTTCAATGGTATCAGGACTATTCCACGTGCACTGCACAATGAGCTGTATGAGCTCATCTGCAGGCGGGGTCACCCAGAGGTAGAGGGCTGGGCTTGGAAAGATTGCGAGAATACGGTCTTCTCAGAGGAAGGGGTGGTGGACTTCCAATCACCCTGCTGCTTCAGGATTTCCATGATGTCTCCTAAGGAGACATCATTCAGGGGGTAATTGTGGGGACCCTTCCCCTTCATTGTAGTCCATATCTTCGGTCAAGGATTCTTCCGGGGAATCCACGTGCTTCCTCTTGCACGATCTCTTGCGAGGAACCTCCTCGATGGGAGCATCCAAGGAGGACCCTGCAGAGGGGGAACCTTGCTGAAGGATGTACTGAGGTTCCTGAACTCGGTGTCCATGAGTAGGGGGCTATGTCAACTGTGGCTCCAAGGATGGGAGATGATGGGTCTCTGACGCAGAGGAGACCAACTGAGAGGCTAAAGCCCTCAGCATCACCAGGAATGCAGGTCCTCCCAAAGATGAGTGGGAGCCCGGAATCGAGAAAGACAATCTCGGGACTGGGGTCACACTGTGCTCTGAAGATCTGGCTACCAGGGAGGGAGCTACGGGAGCAGACGGCTCTGTCAAGGTGACCAGAACCATGGCAGACATACAAAAAGGAGATGCCGCGCCATGGAACACAGTGCCAACAGACTAATCTTGGTCCCAAGGAAGGCCCGGCTCAAGGAGAGTTGAAGGCCAAAGGGTAGTCTCTGGTACCATGGTAAGATCTACCACCAGTACCAAAGAAGCTGGAACCGGGGTTGGCACCAGTGACGAGTGCTCTGAAACCTGCAAGGAGGTCAAAGGAGGGAAATATTGTGGAGTCGTTAGAGAAGATCCCTTGGCTCAGAGTGGGAGGGAGGGTTTGGATGGAGTAGATATTCCTCTGGCTGCCAAGAGTTGACCCACGAGTCTCTCTACGTCCAGTTCTGAAAGACTCTTGTAAGATTGCGTAGACATCCCTGAAGGAGAAGTGGGGCGCTCTAAGAAAGGGCTACAATGTTGGCCAACAAATGGATCCACCAAGGGGGAATATCTGGTCCGGGGGGTTATTTCACCTTTCAGCACGGCAATCAAAAGACCAATATGAAGTACAGGGATGAGGGAAGTGACTGGTTCCGGGATGATTATTGTTAGTGTCAAAAGGAGAGTCGGTACCAAAGTTGTAGTAATTGTCAGAGCCGTTGTCAGTGTAGTCATAGATGCTGAAGAAGACTGCACCAAAGCTGGTTGTTGTCTTGGAACCAAGGTCAGTACCAAGGCTGGAGATTTAGGCCTTGGAGCTGAAGATGTTGCCAATTTAGGGACTTGCTGTCTCGATTCCAATTGCTTAGTTTCAGAGTTATGGGAAGAGGAGGGTAATGATTTGCTCCTCTTTCTGTGTTCTCTCTTGGGAGGAGTTGAGCCCTCTCAGACTCAGAGATAGCCTCCGCAAAAGGAGACTTCAACATTAGTTTATTTTTTCGCTCCACTAGCATATGGGAGCTGAACCCTTTGCAGATCTCACAAGGGGGTTTCACAGAAAGGTGAGGGACCCCTAAACAATAAACACAAGTAGTATAATTATCCACATTGGGCATTTTGCTACTACACTAATCGCAGTGTCTGAAGCCCATGGTACCTTTTTTATCCGACATATCTAGACAAAAAAAAAAGGCAGGAAAATCTAAAACAGACAGAAAGTTATAATTATAGAAGTATGAAATTTAGACTTAAAAAAAAAAAACCTTTAATCAGAAAAAGGCTAGAATACCAGCAATGGTAAGTTAAATACCCAGAGGGTAAAAAGAAAAGGCCTGTACCACCGATGGTACAAAGAGAACCTGGTTGTTTGCCTATGTACAAGGCCAGCCCTGCTTGCCAGACACATTGTTTCTCAATGTTTGCAAAAAAGTGTATATATCCTTGAAAGTATTGCTGAAAGATGCGCTCCAAAGATCATGGTGTCTTGGACAAAGTGTGAAAAAGTATTTTTAAATTATCTGCCCTTCTGCAATAACTTTGGTGTGAAAATACTAAAGTAAGGGTGTTTATGGATGCACAGCAGCTTGCTCCTCCTTTTATTTTGTGTACTTCACAACCACTTAAAGTTCGTTTCACTTGAGTATAGATGTATTTGTGAAATTAGTTTTGTATAAGAGTTACTGTACAGTTGTCTTTAGAGCACTTCAGCTTTGAGGGACAGTAGTGGACCAATTACTTTATGTACAAAGCAAAAATTACTGGCACAGTATGCTAATGGTAACCTTTTTGATTTATTGAGAATGGGCAACCTGTAAATCGCACCCTGAATGGAGAACAAATGTTCTCCAGCAGGGTATTAATCTACAGGTAATGCCTGCTGAAAAATGAGTCCACCGCTTCAAAGCAGCATATTAAGCTGCCATGGAGAGCGGACTGGAAAAAAAATTAACAGCTGCCAGTATTTTACACTAAAAGCTAAGCAGCGCTTTTGCTGTTTACGGAGTATAAAATAAAAAAGACAAAATTAAAATAAAGCATGCATGCGTGTGTGTGTGCATGTGTGTGAGAGAGACGGTGTATGCGTGTAAGAAAGATCAATCTATTGAGCAAAACAGAAAAAAAGTTTGTGTTTTTGTGTGTGTTTACGGTTATCTGCGTGTGTGTGAATGTGTGCACGAAAGCAGAAGAGATTGTGTGTGTGTGTGTGTGTGTGTGTGTGTGTGTGTGAGAGAGAGAGTGATCCCCTGGCAGCGGCAACAGTTAAACAGGTTTGCATACCTCTTGACCTCTTAGATCAAGGTATCTGGATAATCCTAAGCCTAAACCTAAGCCTAAAATAAACATGGGACAAAAGGCTCAATATAGAACATATTTTAAATAATTTCTATTAACATGAATTTTCTGAAACGGGGGGGGGGGGTAACAGAGAGCGAGTGAGACTGACTACTAGCAACAGCAGTAAAGAGGTTTGCATACCTCTGGACATTTCAGTTGAAGAATCTGGATGAAGCCTAAAATAAAGGGGAACAAAGGCTCAAAACTAGGAACAGATTTTAATTGTTGCTCTTATAAAATTACAAACTTGCTTAAATAAAAGGAACTTAATTGTATGTCATTAATTAGTAACTTCTATCTCCAATGACTGGCAACAAACCAAAGGTTTTAGGAGTAAGGGACCAAAAAATAAAGTAAATACCTGGATATTTTTTTAAAGTGTTATATTGTGGATGCAAAATGCTTCCTCCAACACCATTAACATATACTACAGCAAGTTTGAAACCTTAGGCAAAGGAACTATTTTACATCAAAATATATATATATATAAAATATAGCAATAAGAAAAAAAAAAGTAAGTAAAACAACAATTTTACAGACAGCCCATTAAGTGCAATAATGCCCTTCAGGGTGTGTGTTATTGTGGAAATAATGCCCTTCCGGGATATGGAGTTATTTCCACAGTAGCACACACCCTGATGGGCATTACTACTTGCATTTTACATCCTGGAACATCTCAGCTGCTTACTTAACTCAATATTTATATCAGTCTCTTGTGTGTTATGATGACTAAGTAGGTAGAGAATGTGGTATTGCTTTTGCACTTGAGGTATGCATTGAGTTGGTGTTAACCTGATCTCATGATCCATGAGTTAAACAGTCTTACTCAGTTCATTCATTTTTCCATCAGTACTATAAACATGCTGTCTCTCTCTTCTTCATGTGGGTTAATGCAAATTCTCATCTTGCTAGATTTATCCTTCAGGAAGCAGCTGTGGCAAAAACTCAGGACTACAAACCACATTTTCAGTGCCTGATGGAGTTGTCATGGGGAGAGGAAAGGCGGATGGATCTTTGCTGGCTCACCTGCCTTTGAGGAGTGGATGGGATGCATGTCTGAGCACACAGGCCCTCACTAGTGGAAAGTGAAGATCCATTGGTTGTGCTAGCTTGTCGGGGGGGCATTACCTCTGGAAAGGAATGACACATTCTTGCTGACACCTATTGCACTCCAAACCCTGGAATAGGTATGGGCATATTTAGAGGGGTCAGGGCCTTAAAAGTTATGAATCTTCTGCCCTGAATGGGTGAGGACTCCAATCTCTGCTGCTCAGCTGTTTCATCCTGGAGGAACAAATGGACATTTTGGTGGCACTGCAGAAAGTCATTGAGGAAAAAGCAAAATAAAGTTTTCAACATTCATATTACCTTTTATGTACATTTTTTTTTAAATATTTCTTGGTCATATTGGAAAGGTGCCCATCAATGAGACCAGTTTACTGAAGTTACCTATTTACCTGTGATTTACTGTTGCTGCATTGACTTAACAGTCTGTTTTCATTGTTACTGTATGTTTTCTCTATTCTTGAACTTGTAAGCAGACATGAAGGTCAAAAGATAAGGAACTATCAACAAGACTGCCTATATCCCCTTCTGACACACTGTCTAATTGGAGAAGTGTGTCACCACCATGCAATGACATAGACATGTTTTGTTTACAATAATAAACTATACTACATTTTTTCATGTTTACTTTGAAACCATTGCCCTTGCATCAAGTGACATCACACGGAAGATGCTGTGTGCTGCTACTTAACTTCCTGACAAAGTTAAAAAAGATCTACAGGTATTTTAAATTTGCATTTGGCTTTTAGCTTATTAATGGTAACCTTTGCTTTGCTAGACTGAATAAGTTTGCTCTTAAGGTGTGCAGAATAAGACCTCTTTAAAGCCTTAAGTATTTTCTTTCTATTATAATTTATTCGTACAAGTATTCCACCACAGGTAGGCATTTTTAAATGTCTCATTATGTATGGTGTGGATAGGAACTGCCTTAGCAAAGCATCTACTTAAACTGAACTTGTTTATTAAAATTTTACATGTACAACTGTGAGCACTTTCATTCTGCATACAAAGAACTGCATTCAACAGTAGTAACATTTTCTAGGTTCATTTAAAACCATCAGAAAAATGTGATTCCAAATAACTACTTCATTGGTTAGCAGTCTACTGAAAAATGCACTTACAATCTAAAACCATGCAAATTAAATTTCAGAGGATTAAAACATAATAAAAACTGAAACATTTAAGGACTCAATTTCAAACTTATCTCAGAAGAAATGCATCACAGCCAATACAAAATGATTTGAATACAAATGCAAATGATAGCTATGAAACTCACAACAGAACTTTGGTTCCACCTAGTGGCAGAAATAAATGTCTACAGTATAGGTTTCCGGTTAGGGGTTACCACAGCGGAACTTAGGTTTCAGTTTTAGTAAACATTTCAAATTAAGGCCATCATTAAGCCCTAAGTATATGGTGGCATCAACTGCCAGCTGCCTACACAGCTTAGACCTCTTCAAATATGCTACCACATTACATCATCACACATGAGAGATGGCCATCTTTTTTGGAGGATGGAAATGCCCCCAGCTATGTACATTTAATTTTAATAAACATGCTTCTTGGTTTTACTTTTCACTGGTGTTTTATTTTCTTTTTTAGGCATGGCTTTCTTCAAACCACTGAAATACACTTTCGGCAACCTAAACATTTCTGGTGATATGCTTGGAAATTAATCTTTCTTCTCAAAAAACACCAGTCCTAATACTTAAAAGACATTATGCTCAAACGCTATAACACAATCAAACAGCTACAAAGTTTGCATACCCATTCATTATAAGAGCTCTTTTAAATGGTTAGCCAGGAAACATCTCAGTGGAGCACTCACATAAGCCAAGTCAAGTAAACCAGGGAAAATTAAACATCACTTTTTCAACACAGTAGCAAAAACTTTACTGCCACATATTCAGTGTTACTGCTATTTAACAGCAAAAGTAAATTAAGGCACCAAAGTTACACACTGGAAATCAGTCACTGTACTTTATTGCAGAAGACAAACGGTAAGCGCTTTCACAACTTAATGTTGCTTCATCAGACCACATCACTACAACTGATGCTTGGTTAAATACTAGGACAATTAGTATGACATCACAATTTAAAGAGATATTACTCCACTAACATAAGAACATATATCAATATCCATAAGAAAAATGCATAAAATATATAGAAAGGTGTGTATTTACACACAATATTTAAAAACAATAATATTTAAAAACAATAATATTTAAAAAATAATATTTAAATTAAAAAATATTAATATTTAAAAAGGGTGTCATCCTGATGGTTATTAATATATATATATATATATATATATATATATATATATATATATATATATATATACATATATACACATACATACATATATATATATATATATATATATATATATATATATGTACATATACACACACATATAACCATAATAGTACAATGAAAAATATATATATATAAAAAAAACTCATGTTTTAGTGTTTAAGGCGCCTGGCCTTAAGGTAAGGAACTAATGAGGTGCAGCTATTCAAACCAGGATATCTATCTGCTTGTAATTTAGTGATCCATTGTTGTTCTAATTCTTCAGTGTGGTTTTCTACGTCACCACCTCTGTTTGTCCTTACTATTTGTTGTAAGATT